>NW_027468564.1:10450004-10482504 GCF_046254945.1 Alosa pseudoharengus | reverse complement strand
GCAGAGCGGCTCCTCAGCATCCAGCAGCAGATGGGGATGCCCACTCACAAGCTTGTGCAGGAAGTGGACACACGCTGGAACAGCAGCTACCACATGATGTCCAGGCTGGATGAGCAGAGGGAACCAGTCGGTGCTGCAGTGGTGTCACTGTGCACCCATTTGGCGACTCTGACCTCTGCTGAGTACCAGAGCATATCTGAATGCCTTGGAGCATTGTCTCCCCTAAAAGAGCCGACGGTGGAGCTGTCAGCAGAAAAAAACTGTCTCTGGCTCCACAATTGTTCCCCTTGTGCGAATGCTGAGGCATGCCATAACGTCCAAACAGCGGGAGGTGAAGGGTGAGATGGCTAAGCAGCTCTGCAACAACCTCACACGGCTCATGACTGAAAGGTCGAGTCACTACGAGACAGCCAGTCAACACTCCCTGGCCACTCTCCTGGATCCACGATTCAAAACAATGGGGTTTTGCAATTCAGGGAATTCCCAAAATGCTGTGAAAAGGCTCACGGCCGAATGTTCTTCTCTTTTAAGAGACAGCACTCCACCTGACCCAGAAGCACAAGAGCCTGCTGAATCCTCAGGTATGAATCTATGGTCAATATTGCCATGTTTATATTGTATTTTTGTAGTGCATTGTTTTTTGTCCCCATTCAGGAACTGGCCTATGGGATTTGCTGGAGCCACATGTTTGGGAGAGCAGGAAGGTGAAAAGTGCCACTGCAAATGCCACTGTAGAGGTGCAGCAGTACTTGAGTGAGCCAGACATCCCACGCTCAGAAGACCCACTCCAGTGTTGGGCTCAGCACAAGCACGTCTGTCCTCATTTGTATGTGCTGGCCCCAAATATTCTGTGCACACCAGCCTCCTCTGTGCCATGTGAGCGCTTTGATTTCTAAAGCTGGTGAAGTGGTCAGCAAGAGGAGAAACAGACTCAGCCCTGGCACAGTGGAACACATTCTATTTCTGAATAAAAATGACATTTCATTTCTGTTCCCACAAACACTTGTCACTAAGCACAATCATATCCCCCTGACCTGTCCACGAGCACTGTTATTGTCCATAAGCACCATCACTGACCTGTCCACGAGCACTGTTATTGTCCATAAGCACCATCACTGACCTGTCCATAAGCACCATCACTGAGCACTGTTATTGTCCATAAGCACCATCACTGACCTGTCCACGAGCACTGTTATTGTCCTTAAGCACCATCACTGACCTGTCCACAAGCACCATCACTGACCTGTCCACGAGCACCATCACTGAGCACTGTTATTGTCCATAAGCACCATCACTGACCTGTCCACAAGCACCATCACTGACCTGTCCACGAGCACTGTTATTGTCCATAAGCACTTCACTGTCCCAAAGTATGTCCTTGCCACTGCCAAAGCACTTCCCCAATCAATTGACTCAAACAGTTTCTATAAACACTACACTGGCAGTATAGACTACATGTCATCCTGTTCGATTGCTCATATAGCGTAGGCCTTCTGCACTGCCAATCTCACCTATTTGGCTGAGGAGACAAAGTTGCTCTAGGCTCCGTACTCAAAATAATCACAGAAATGTGTGTACAATGTGTAATGTGTTCTTCATTCATTTCCCTCCCAAATTGATGTATTTGTTTACAAACATGACATGTTCACAACCAAAATCCTTACTTTATTGATTTTTTTTTGTCTAGAGAAGGTAATTAAATGTTTATTTATGCAAGGTCCCAAATAGGCTTAGTAATGTATGTCATTATTTATTTATCCATTAATTCATACTCAAAATGTATTCATCTTCGACTCAAAGAAATTCATGGCTAATATCTATGAAGCAGTTTGTGACCCAATGCTCTCCTAACTCTCACCACCAGATGTCCTCATAGAGTTCTGAAGCTTCGAGTACTGAACCTTTATTGGTATGGCAGTTGTCTATGTGGCAAGTGGTATAGATTTTATACAATAGCTGACTACGCCACGATGGGACTTTCACCCAAAGATATAATTCAGAGATCAATATCCTTAACCCAGTAAAATATCACAGGAAGCGCGATCATACCTGCGGCGATGGCAATTGTCAGGGAGGTAAAAAAGGGCGGGCCTTTGACGTCTGGCATAGCACAATGAGAGTTCTTGAATTTAAATAGAGGCACTGTTGTACTGATTGGCCCATATCTGGCTACCGAGAGCCACTCACGATGCAGCCACCTGTGCTTGAATGAAAAGTGGGCACTGCACCACTTCATTCTGCTACATCTACACATATCCCGCCCCTTCCTGTAATGTAAATAACCTTACTGCACCACTTCATTCTGCTACATCTACACATATCCCGCCCCTTCCTGTAATGTAAATAACCTTACGTATGCCTCCCCTTTCCATGACCATGACAACCTTGACAGGGACAACAGCCCCCCCCCCCCATCTATTTATTATATATCTATGTATTATATTTATTTACAAATATACCATACTTACACTTATACATAATGTGCCATTGCTCTTCATACTATTCATCGTGCATATATATATATATATTCCTGTAATGTAAATAACCTTACATATGGCTCCCCATTCACTTTCCACGACCATGGCAACAGGGACAACAGAGGCGGACAAGCCCCTAATTACACTTTTACAATTCACCCTGCACATACACATATTCTTACTACTCTTATAATGTTACTGTTTGGTACAATGATACTGTTACCACACTGCACATAGCTGTACATTATGACTCTAAACCACCTTCTATAATCCAACTGTATACTACTGACTGTCTATAGGCTACTGCACTACAGTATACTTCTTGTCCTGTTTATGCACCACTCGTCCATACTGTACATCACATGCTTTTTTGCACTTCTGCTTAGACGCAAACTGCATTTTGTTGTCTATGTACTTACTCTGCACAATATCTATAAAGAATCTAATCTAATCTAATCTAAACTTGAATAGGACAATAGCTGCCTGATAAGTGCCCACACAACTTACAAATATAAAAGTATACAAATATTACTTGTACTTTGATTACTTAATTAAATGCAAACTTTTTTACTTTCACTTGAATACGTTTCTCAAAAGGGAATTTTCACTTGAACTTGAGTCATTTTTTAAGGGAGTAGGCTTAATTGTACTTTACTTGAGTATATATTTTCAGTACTCTACCCACCACTGAGTCCTACACAAATGCATAATTGTAGACAAAGTAACAGTACAGTAGTTGACCATTTCAGTCTTAAGAGGATGTTTGGACAGTTTTGTTTTCATGAGGGTGTAGCGCTGGTTTCTACGGTAACTGGCTATCGTGTTAACTGACTGAGTTACGTCACTGGCGCAGTGGAGTAGCGTAACCATGACGCTGGTGTTCTACGGTAACTGGCTATCGTGTTAACTGACTGAGTTACGTCACTGGCTCAGTGGAGTAACGTAACCATGACGCTGGTTTTTATAACATCAGACAGCAGACAATATGGCAGTTGTCTACACATATCCCGCCCCTTCCTGTAATGTAAATAACCTTACGTATGGCTCCCCATTCACTTTCCACGACCATGGCAACCTTGACAGGGACAACAAGGAGGCGGGCATATCCAAACCCCGGACAAAAACCCTGAAAAAAATAGTGTGATAATGTGTCAATCATAACATTGAAACTACATTTAAAATGCCTGGTCAGAGACCACCAGCAATGCCTTCACTGACCACCAGGGGATCACTGAAAGCCTGTGGTTTATGTGAAGCTAAAGCACATTGAAATACTCATGTGTTTTACATTCACTATACATGCATTTTCCTTGCCTGGTTGTCTTAATTATTTTGTCTTCTGTTACTGTATCTTTGTATATTGATAGTGCCTCTAGGGGAGAGCTGTATACTGCAAAGGCATGCCAGTGTAGAGAGTGCTGAAGAGTGCCCCTAGTGGCACACAGGGAAACTGCAAAGGCATGCTAGTGTAGAGAGTGCTGGAGAGTGCCCCTAGTGGTAAACAGGGAAACTGCAAAGGCATGCTAGTGTAGAGAGTGCTGAAGAGTGCCCCTAGTGGTAAACAGGGAAACTGCAAAGGCATGCCAGTGTAGAGAGTGCTGAAGAGTGCCCCTAGTGGCAAACAGGGCTGTACCATGAAGGGAAAACAAATTAAACCACCTAAACCAAAGTCCTTCCACTCGGCGACCATATTGCACTTATCAGGCATCTATTTCGGGCAGAACCACACATGTGCAAGGCTTCATGACACCAACATCACTCCAGCTGTGAGATCACAATAGGCCTACATGATTGGCACGATGTATTCACATGTCAACTTTTGGCGGTGAAAGGGGCAGAATATGCATAGATGACATGTTTGTGTTTCGATCTAACCCCATACATTTCCATGGGAGATTCTTTGAGTGTTTTGTATTGTTTGAAAGCATCTGTGTTGAAGATTGCCTCTAGTGGCACACAGGGAAACTGCAAATGCATGCCAGTGTTAGGGTGACCAGACGTCCCGAAAAATTCGGGACAGTCCCGATATCCAAGCAGTTGTCCCGAATCCTGCCCTAATTGTCACGAAAATTATACTCAATCAGAATACTGAGTAGTTATTTTCTGATAAACATTAAAAACTGTCCGTAGAGAGGTTGAGTCGACTGCATGCAGCCCCCGACGGCAGCTAAGTGTCTGGATGCAGCCCGGCTACTTTGTTTCTTTTTGACGTTCTATAATTAGGCGCGAATATGCGCTGATTTCGCGAAGCCGAGGACATTGTGCAGGCAGCGCAGCAGGCAGAGCCAGCGTGTGTGCAAAAAAATACGTCGGAGGTTCGGCCTAATGTCCATGTCGTTTTAACATAATCTACTTAATCTAACAATTATTTTGTATTCTTACTTAATGACCCATAATTTTGGCAAGGCTTGTTATTAGCGTTAGGCTATTATCCTTATTCTGAAAGCTCTGATTTGCACTGTTACGCAGTCATTGTTTTTCCCCCCACAATGACATTTTGAGTTCATGATTTCTGTTGTATTTTGAGGCAGACTTGATGTTTGAATAAAAATGTGTTTTGGTACAGGTTTGAAAATTCGCTGTAGGCCTACCCCCCCGCGAAAAAAAAACAGGGGAACTGCAAAGGCATGCCAGTGTAGAGAGTGCTGAAGAGTGCCCCTAGTGGCAAACAGGGAGACTGCAAAGGCATGCCAGTGTAAAGAGTGCTGAAGAGTGCCCCTAGTGGCAAACAGGGAAACAGCAAAGGCATGCCAGTGTAGAAAGTGCTGAAGAGTGCCCCTAGTGGCAATCAGGGAAACAGCAAAGGCATGCCAGTGTAGAGAGTGCTGAAGAGTGCCCCTAGTGGCCAACAGGGAAACTGCAAAGGCAAGTTTGTGAAGAGAATAGTCAGGAGGTCACCTAGTGGCAAACTGTGAGACTGCAACTATGTAAAATGGTCAGGACCCCCATATTGTAATTTAGTGCCCCATCAATAAGTAATATTGTAACTCTCCACTATAAGTGAGGGTAGCTGTGGTGTATGAAAAAACACAGTGTCTCCTTGGATCCACTCACCCACCTGCACACGTTCACCTCCACATTCATTGAGCCCCTCTATGTAGGATGTGAGCTTGGCTACTCAGACTCTGTGTCCCTGTGCACCTCCACATTCATTGAGCCCCTCTATGTAGGATGTGAGCTTGGCTATTCAGACTGTGTCCCTGTGCACCTCTACATTCATTGAGCCCCTCTATGTAGGGTGTGAGCTTGGCTACTCGGACTCTGTGTCCCTGTGCAAGATCACTTAGTGACCACACGCTGCACAAGCACCAGAGTCCGCGGAAGAGACCAGCTCTCCTGCTGCTGGTCATTCACATAGACTTTATAAATCAGTTGTACATGTAGCATTCTACATTCTGATGGCATGAACTAAAAACACATGTTGTTGTCATGGTGACGGTTCTTCATAAGTTGATATGTGTAGGCCTGCTACATTATGTGCATAAAGCATTTATTTGAAATGAGTAGATTTCAAACTTGAGCTCTGGTGTTAATCTCAGCCATGTTTTAGGAAGTCTTCATGTTCAAACATAACCAACTAGCTAAAATAATAATAAAACAGCATTTCATTATTTTCAGCTCCAGTTATTTTGTGACTATAGGTTATCTTTCCCATCCACAGGTTTCTAATCTATTTTCATGAGAGAATGTCCTGTTTTAAATTGCATTTAATCTTTGTGAAAATATTAGGCTATTATCTACTGCAGTAGGCCTATCGACTACTAAACACATGATAGCCTAGAAAAATCATATTATATTATATTGGCACAGCATGAACTATTCAATTTCAATGTTTCTATTTTGAATCAGTGCAAGCTTTCGGTCGGCAGAGTAGATCCAATTATTATATCTTTTATAAGCTACCTACTAACCCTGCACCTCGACAGATGAGCGCTGATCTTTCACTTTATTTACTGGAATCAATTTAGCCTACCATAACTTTCATTAAAGCTACGATCTAAAATCGCTTTTGACAAGGGGAGGGACTTTTAAGTAGGCCTAACCAAAAGCGAAAGCACATAGTCAGACTCCGCGTCAGTAAGTTTGTCTTGTATCGAGAGTACACCGTTTGTAGCCTAAGGTAAGAAACCCACTATTTAATGTGTTCATATTGTCATTCACTTTGTGTTTTCAGTATGTGGAATATTTGAAATAAACTAATTAGAATTTCGTTGCATGAACTTGTCGTCGTTGTTTAAGATTTCCGCCTTTATGGTAGGCAGGCCTTGCCCTAACAAACAAACCACTAGGCTAAATGTGGGCTTGCTAACATTCAAATATAAGATAGGCTACTGAATATTATATATCTTAATTTAACTACATAGTAGGCTAGCATAATATGTCGAGGTAGCCTACTCTTTTGCCAGGTCCAGATTATGGCATCAAGCACAAAATCGTCGTGCGTAACTAGATATGCTAACCTACTAGGCGCTAGCCTGTGACAAGCAAGGGCATATGTTTGCATAGGGACATATCCATACCAACACTTTGGGGTGACGAAATTGTCATAGCCTACCAATACTTTAGCTTAGTCATTCGTATTATTTGTTTTATTATGATGAAGTCGTTCATGATGCGTCCTCATAAAGTGTAGCCCTACATGTCCAGTACAACCAGTTTAGATATGCTGTCATTTGATTGGCTGAAACCTGGAAGTATCAAAACATAAGCATAGGCCTCTTGTTGCGTTAGTGGCAGACACATAGGAGGCATGCAGGTGTGTGGACAATGATCTGTCTGCCAGTAGGATACCCCAAGAAAGGGTAAAACTTCAGATCAGTATTCATTTCCCTTTGACCTTTATCATGCACACGTTGCCCCTTTTAGTGGATCAGCTAGGCCTATACACCAACAAATAGAAGAGATGGTTGTAGTAAAAACTCTCTGGATGAGTATGTGCATTGTGTTAAACTTGTGTATGTTAGGGACCTTTAGGATCTTTTTAAGGTTAACCTTGGAGCAGCCAGAGGGGCTTATATGGTTTTAGGGTTCCTACCCTTGACCTCTGACCCCATGGGCCTGGCCTGGGATAAGCGTGCGCTTAATCCAGACCCAACTGTCATAAAGCAAACTAGACTACAGTGGCCAAAGACCTTAATCTGTACTGAGGAATTTACTTTAGCCTATAGGCCTACACCTTAACATTTCTATTCAAGATTCAAGACATTTGTTCTTTCTTCTTGTAAAAATACTACAGTACTGATTCTTGTTCAGTTACAGCTGCATGTTTGTTGTGCTTCTTTCATCATCTTCTGTTTGTTCTGTGTCTTGTTCTTGTCAGAATACTGAAAACAAAGATAGTGGCTCATGTTTAGCTACAGCTATAATCTATAGTATGCGGTGACACATGAAACAAGACGTAAAGCTGCATATGTCTCATGTACATTCCCAGAGAGACTCTCCCACTGCTGCTAGGATGAGTGTCTCTCAGGAGAGAGAGGAGGCTGCAGGTCACAGTGAGACACTCAGACCAGAGTCTGCAGCACACAGCTGTGTGCAACAAAGCAGCAAACCAACACACTCTGATGGAGGGTAAGTGAATCCACAGATACAGTACACATCATACCTGTCCCCACACACTCTGATGGAGGGTAAGTGAATCCACAGATACAGTACACATCATACCTGTCCCCACACACTCTGATGGAGGGTACATCATACCTGTCCCCACACACTCTGATGGAGGCTAAGTGAATCCACAGATACAGTACACATCATACCTGTCCCCACACACTCTGATGGAGGGTAAGTTAATCCACAGATACAGTACACATCATACCTGTCCCCACACACTCTGATGGAGGGTAAGTTAATCCACAGATACAGTACACATCATACCTGTCCCCACACACTCTGATGGAGGGTAAGTTAATCCACAGATACAGTACACATCATACCTGTCCCAATACACTCTGATGGAGGGTAAGTTAATCCACAGATACAGTACACATCATACCTGTCCCCACACACTCTGATGGAGGGTAAGTGAATCCACAGAAACAGTATGCATCATACCTGTCCCCACACACTCTGATGGAGGGTAAGTGAATCCACAGAAACAGTATGCATCATACCTGTCCCAACACACTCTGATGGAGGGTAAGTGAATCCACAGAAACAGTATGCATCATACCTGTCCCAACACCCCCTCTGTTCTTATCTGGTGTCGATTTGTACCTCATTTTCTAAAAGAAAAAAAAAGATTTGGTTCCTTGTCTGTGTTGTCAATAATCTTCCTAAACTGTTAAAATAAATCCAGATGTTCATGGGAGCAGCAGGTAAAAGAGAATGTAATAGCAGTAAAGTCTGATTTAGCGTAATGTGTAGGAGCCACACTACAAGTTGCCTACACCGCTGTGAACCTTTTGTAGTTGTGCGTTGGTCTGTGTGTGTTGCTGTGAACCTTTTGTAGTTGTGTGTTGGTCTGTGTGTGTAGCTGTGAATCTTTTGTAGTTGTGCGTTGGTCTGTGTGTGTAGCTGTAAAGCTTTTGTAGTTGTGTGTTGGTCTGTGGCGTGTAGCTGTGTCTATGGAGGTCTGCAGTTCTCCACCAAAATGCTAGAAGTGACTCCATAGACTGCCATGATTACAGTTACATGTAAAGTGTCCTTTTCTGGCGTAGAATCTGTACAGAGGAATATGCAGACTATATTCTGAATTTCTAATAACCTTGATAAAACATATTAGGTTAGGAGATAGAGAAAAATACATTCTACAATGACGTACAGTTAAGAACAAAATTATTCATACCTCTGGCAAATATTGATTCAATGTTGATTTTCTCTTTAATGTTTGTTCTGACTGAAAATGGCACTGCCATATGCCAAAAGGTTGTATGACAATGTGGTAGAAACATGGAATCAAAAAAGAAGCATTCTATCTTGTTTTAATATTTTTATGAAAAATGGCGTGTCCAAAATTATTCATACCCCTTTTTAAATAATCAATGGACACATCTTTATTTGCATTCACAGCTCTCAAAATGGTTCTTATACCTACCAAGCCTCTCCATGTCTCCACAATGATTCTACACTGCACCTTTTTAACAGCAATCTGGGTTTTGAGTCAAGAACGATTCCATGTTTCTACCACATTGTCTTACAACCGTTTGGCATGTGGCAGTGTCATTTTCAGTCAGAACAATCATATTGGTCAAGAGAAAAACAACATTAAATCAATGATTGCCAGGGGTATGAATAATTTTGTTCTTAACTATATGTATTGCTGATGTAATTGTAAGTGTACATATCACTCCACAGAGGAATGAGTTTATCTACACTCTAAAATATGTCCCTGTTAAATAAATAACTGGCAGTAGGGTTGCCATTATTTTCCTGTTATTTTAACAGTGCACTACTGTGAAGTGGCAAACTCCATAGACTGCCATGATTACAGCAGGTTGCCTAGACCACTGTGAACCTGTGTAAATTAAGGGCACTACACCACTGAACCTGTGTAAATTAACGGCACTACACCACTGTGAACCTGTGTAAATTAACGGCACTACACCACTGTGAACCTGTGAATTAACGGCACTACAACACTGTGAACCTGTGTAAATTAACGGCAACTTTTAGAGTGCAGCTCAGGTTCTTGTCTCTTTATGTAATCAGCTCACAGACTCACAGGCCTCCATCTCCAGTGCCCAGCTATGTGTCCATGAAGAGTGGTCAGTCCAAGGGACATATGCCCGAATTCAGCAGTGAACCAGTTACATCAGGTCTACAGTGAGTAGTCATCAGACATGTCAGTCATAAGAAATTCTACTCTCTCTCTCTCTCTCTCTCTCTCTCTCACACACACACTCTCTCTCTCTCTCTCTCTCACACACACACACACACACACGCACAAACAGGAAATTGGATGGATGAGATGGAAAGCACTAACCTCTCCTAAATGGTGGACACCATGTAGGGATGTATATGTTATAGAAAACTATGGGAAATGCTAGTAGGAATACACTTTATTGTGTGTGTGTGTGTGTGAGATAGAGAGACACTAAAATGGAGCATGTATTGTTGTAATAATACTGTAAGTGTGAGCAAATCACTCTGCAGAGGAATGAGTTGATGTTAATCTGTTTCTTGTGTCTCCTTATGTAACCAGCCTACAGACACACAGACCTCCATCTCCAGTGCCCAGCTGTGTGTCCATGAAGAGTGATCGGTCCATGGGCCGTATGCCCGTATTCAGCAGTGAACCAGTTCCATCAGGTCTAAAGTGAGTAGTCATTAGTCTGTCATATCAGTCATATGAAATATATTAAAATTATTAAATATATATTAGTATCTAGTTATATCATGTAATCATGCACAAACTGAAATAATTGACTGTACTTTAAGCACATCATTAACACCATCTCTGGGGAAAGGTGAGATTTTGATACAGTAAGAGTGAATACATTGATTTCAAATTGCTTTTCATTTATTTGGCAAACAAGTAGAATGTGTTATTGCCATCTACAGGAACTTCTGTGCCTTTGTAGCATACTAAGATTGACTGAAATACTACGGAATATTTTATTTCTACACATAGCTTAGCCTACCCGAGCTATGCAAAATTGCTTCTAGGCTAGCTCATAAAATTGACAAGCCTTGTAAATGCGCACTTTCTCTACCATCTCTGCCGAATTAGAACGCTCCTCTAGTTTCTCTCAACAGGGCTATTTGCTCACTGAAACTGAACGTTAGATCTTCCATGTGAGGAGGACCCACCACACACTGTAATATTTTATTTTCGAGGGCTTTTGAGAACTAGGGTTATTACCTTTCAGTAAAATGAGTTATTATTAGCCTACTGCACGTCTCCCCTGCACATATGAGTTATTATCAGCCCACTACACGTCTCCCCTGCACACATGAGTTATTATCAGCCCACTACACGTCTCCCCTGCACATATGAGAGTTATTATCAGCCCACTGCACATCTCCCCTGCACATATGAGAGTTATTATCAGCCCACTACACATCTCCCCTGCACATATGAGAGTTATTATCAGCCCACTACACATCTCCCCTGCACATATGAGAGTTATTATCAGCCCACTACACATCTCCCCTGCACATATGAGAGTTATTATCAGCCCACTACACATCTCCCCTGCACATATGAGAGTTATTATCAGCCCACTACACATCTCCCCTGCACACATGAGAGTTATTATCAGCCCACTACACATCTCCCCTGCACACATGAGAGTTATTATCAGCCCACTACACGTCTCCCCTGCACACATGAGAGTTATTATCAGCCCACTACACATCTCCCCTGCACACATGAGAGTTATTATCAGCCCACTACACATCTCCCCTGCACACATGAGAGTTATTATCAGCCCACTACACGTCTCCCCTGCACACATGAGAGTTATTATCAGCCCACTACACGTCTCCCCTGCACACATGAGAGTTATTATCAGCCCACTACACGTCTCCCCTGCACACATGAGAGTTATTATCAGCCCACTACACATCTCCCCTGCACACATGAGAGTTATTATCAGCCCACTACACATCTCCCCTGCACACATGAGAGTTATTATCAGCCCACTACACGTCTCCCCTGCACATATGAGAGTTGGTCAGAGCCGTGCCACTGGAGGAGGGGCTGCTCATATAGTCTCCTACTCCCCACACACACACACACACACACACACACACAGCCTCCCACTCCCCTTAATTATTGCAAATATAGACTTGGTTGCGATTTCCAAACAGTTTTTGTGAGGGCTACTTTGCTAATGTTTGGGAAACTGCAAGTAAGGGCCTGCGACCGCACAGCCTACTGTAAGCTGCTAAAGTGCCGCGAGTGCGCAGCAAATGAACTTCAGAAACAATACATTTCAGCTCACGATATTCAGACAGGCCCATCCTCCCGAAGCTGCTGATTAGACACTCCGGGCCTGTACTAACATAATTACGTGTTGCACAACGCTTGCACACAATCGCAGTTCTATCTACCGTTTTCTAAATCCAAAATGTTTGCACACACCAGACTTATGCGACGCTGGTGCATCCTCCAACTCCGGGCTGTCTACGTTATCGCTCTCACTTGCCATTTCTGCACGCGCAGCACTCCACACCTTTCACGCAAAAGGGGGGACAACTGTCTGGGGTCACATATGGGCATGAGGCGACATTACACATGCCATAAACCATCAAAACCGTGCGTCACTCACTCACTCACTCACTGGAAATTGGATGGATGAGATGGAAAACACTAACCTCTCCTAAATGATGGACACCATGTAGAAATATGTATATGTTATAGAAAACAATGGGATATGCTAGTAGGAATACACTTTAGTGTGTGTGTGTGTGTGTGAGAGAAAGAGAGAGATGAGGGTCAGCACAAGCCCCCCCCCGTAGTAGCAGAAGAGAAGAGCTGAGAAGCAACTCCTCTGCTCATTCACCTTGGGCCTCTGTTATCGGAGAGTGGTGTTGGTGGCCTATAAATCTCATACCTATAGACTATAGTGGCATTCTTTAGAAAATGCAAAAAATGGCCAAAAAGACTGGTCTTACAGTAACCACCTAGTGGAAAGGGTGAAAACTGTCTGGGGTCACATATGGGCATGAGGCGACATTACGCCATAAACCGTCAAAACCGTGCGGTCCACACATGCTCCCAACCGAGACAAGCGAACCGTTCAGAGTTTTTTTCATGAACCGTGCCACCCCTAGTCTGTAGACATGTCAGTCACATGAAATTCTACACACACACACACACACACACACACACACACACGAAATTGGATGGATGAGATGGAAAACACTAACCTCTCCTAAATGATGGACACCATGTAGAAATATGTATATGTTATAGAAAACAATGGGATATGCTAGTAGGAATACACTTTAGTGTGTGAGAGAGAGAGAGAGAGAGAGAGAGAGAGAGAGGACAAGGAGAGAAGTCCTCTGTTCCCCTGCCCCCACATAGCAGCAGAGAAGAGTAAAAAAGAGCCCCCGAGCTGAGAAGCAACTCCTCTTCTCATTCACCTGGGCCACCCCCGAATCACAGGGCCTCTGTTATCTGAGAGTGGTGGGTGTGGCCTAGTTAAATCTCATACCTGTTGACTATAGTGTAGTTCTTAGTCTACAACTATGCACAAATACATTACATTCAAGACCAAACACGGATGTGTTACATTCACAACGTACATTTACAGAGGTTTTCAGAAATGACCATCAAGTTTCCACTGTATGGAGGAAAGAGTTGAGACCACAGAAGTTGCTCCGGCGCCACGCTGGATTTCCAGCATACCGACGTGTCAACGTCACATTCCCAAGATCTGAGAGGCGCTTTCACTAAACCACACCAGTAGGCCTACTTAAGCCAATCGGTAATAGGGTAGGGGCTGGCTGGCCTTGGGTTTTTGCCAATCAGCAGTCCCTCCACGTGCAAATTTCTTTTGTTTCCCATACACTACGAATGTGTTTCCACACTGGCAGCGAGAAACATAGCCAAAGAGTGCAACATTATGAAGCTAGGGAAGACATCAGACTTGTCGATAAAGGCATAAAGAATAAATGACGTTGGTTTTGGATAGAGGAGGTGGGTCAAGACGAAAAGCCCTTTGTAAGCAGGTGTCAAAAACTCCTGCAACCAGGAGCATGTTTCTGCACTTTGTGCGCAAGGAAAATATATGGAACTAGCGGGAAAAAAGTGCTGCCATGGCGCGAGTTAGACCCTAGTCATCAAACAGCCGTCACGTTTGCTGGGGGCAACAGCCACAGCAGATATCCGACCCTCAATGACCGATCGTGTGGCTGATTTGAAAATTCGCTTGTGCTCTGTCATTGCCGAGTTTGATCTGTCGCAGAGCTAGTGAGCGGAGCTGAGCGATGCGAATATCTCGCTCCTCGCTCAAGTGGCTGTTTACTCGGCCGCTCCTCCGCTCAAATTCGCGTCAGGTCGCTCTGCTCAATTTTGCTCCCCACTCCACGTAAAAATCATCCCGCTCCAGTGAAATCGATCCACGCTCGCTCCAGTTTAAAACAGGAAGAAATAAATACAAGCCGAATTGTCACCTTAAACAGAAAACTTAAATCCCAAAGAACTAAGAGCAACAGCAATATATTTCACGCATAGAACATTTATTTTAAAATGCATTAACGAACAAGCTTATTGCCTAAAAAGGACTAATTGCCTAAAGTATACAGGCTTAGCATCTAAGTTTTACTTTAGCCTTCTACTTGATATGAAGCATATTCAAATTGTTCACGTTTTTCTTTGGTCTCAGTAGCACACTCATGTTTCCGCAAAATGTGTCTTCTTAGAATCCAAAAGGAATCTTTAACAGTGTCACCACATGGTCTACATTGTATCTAGTTGTTTTGTAGGAATAATACACTTGTATGACTTACCAGTGGCGTAGCATAGCTATGCTGGGCCCCGGTGCAAGCATTTTCATTTGGCCCCCCGAACACCAACCCCACCCCCCGTGACACAAACACACGCACACAAAATTGCATGTGTGTGATGGAGATTCACCAAAATGATCAGAAAGGGCCATGGACAGTGGCTACCTGACTAATCATCGCTACCACCTGTTAAACTGAATTCTCCCAACTTACGAAACCGAAACGCCATAGAACAATTAAATAGCCATCAAGGAAAACACAGCAACTCGTACGCAGTGGCGCCTACACAATAACCACACAATTGCTTAATTTAGCCTAACAGTGTGGCGCAACGGTCATATAGCCTTCCACAAAAAGGTCACAGAAAGTGCACCTCACATATGCCTACTCCATAAAAAAGCAGCCTGTATCTCACGCATTAGAAGTTCACTCTACGGGCCTTGTGTTCAGCAAAGTCATTGATGATATGGTTGAAACCCAACTGCCTGGCTCTGCTGTTCTCTATGGAGAGTATGGCCAATCCACTCGATCGTTCTTGTCCCATGCTAGCCTACTCCTTAGGTAGGACTCAACGTCAGATTGCTAGCATCAACGCCAGCAGCAACATTCGAGGTGTTTTAAAAAAAAATATTCAGTTTCATTCATTTGGATTTAGTCTCCTCCTGTTCTCGTCTTTTCTCTTCTGTGTGCCACTTTTATGCTTACTAATTGCTGATTGCATTGCTGATTATTATAACTAAGCTACAACACATCCGGAAGTAGCCTCACAACGTAATGTAATCACGAATGACCGGAAGTAAGATCATTGGGATAAACACATTTTCCCCATTCCCAGAAGTCCTTGTTCCTTTGTAAAAATTGACAATAAATAAAGAAATGTAATAAGTTGCAGGTATTTTTTTTTATTTCTAACTCATATTGTAGCCTATGTTGTAACATCTGAATGTAAACACAATGCAAAAAATAAGGTCACCATGACTAATAGTTATAGGGTATCTGAGTGGTATGAATAACTGTCAATCCCATTCAAAAGAATAGACTGTAGTGTGAGGAAAAAAATATTGATATCCGAGAACTGCTGACGTGATCCCAGCTTATTCACAATATTGTGCAATGAGCCCGAGTACTGACGGGAGGGGGCCCATATTGGGAGTGTGGCAGTGGGCCCCCCTTCGCGCCTGGGCCCTGGTGCACCGCACCGGTTACACCGTCGGTAGCTACGCCCCTGTGACTTATCAGTTTCCTTTCTAAAATATTTAGCGAACTCCATCCCCAACAACGAACTTTCTATGACCAATATCTTTGAAATATAACAGTCTTGGTTTTGTTAGGAAGACATGAATTCTGGGTGGATTTGGGCATGCCTCAGACTCGTGGTGTGAGCGGTATCGGAGCGAAATTGGAGTGGAACAGAGCGGCCGCTCCAGCCTCAAAATTAAAAAGCGTTCCGCGCTCCAACAAAATTCCATCCACTCCTCGCTCACTCATGCTCCGCTCTGCTCACTAGCTCTGGATCTGTCATTTACAATCACTCATCAAACCGTCACTTTGTGTCAGAAATTAGCGGAGGATAAACTCGCCCTTACGCATCTGTCTGTCTCGAGGCAGCATGCGGGCTATCTTATTACACACGGCATCTCGCCAGAATTTTAAATAAATCTGTCTGACAAACTTAAGAATAACATGTTTAAAATAAATGGTGCATATTTTGCAGAAAAAATAAATGCCTCCTTGTTCATGCCCTTTATCAACAGCAGAAGACACCTGCACATTGAACATACACCAGGCAGAAAGAGGGAACTAGGTGGGTATACATTTTGGACATTTTGGCTTTTTAGAGAGATCAATACTTTATTCATCCCCATGGACTGACCATGTGATGCATTGACCATATTAAGGGGCTATGGTTGAGTGTGTGCAATGGTGGTAGTGCAAAAGTGAACAGTGCAGGGACTGAACAGTGCATTTTAAACTTTGTATTGATTTAATAGTTTTCTGAGAAGTAAAGTAATGTTATCAAACTGAACAATTGTAATTTTCAAATGCTGTCATTTTTAAACAGATGAGGACCTGAGAAGAGTTATTAAGAATCACAAAGCCAGTCTGAAGAGGAGGTCTGAGAACATATCTGAAGGCATCATCAAACCAGGAGCTGAGATACTCCTCAATAACATTTACACAAAGCTCTACATCACAGAGGGAGAGAGTGAAGGGGTGAATAAGGATCATGAGGTTTGGCAGGTAGAGTCAGCATCCAGATCTCAGTCCACAGAAGACACACCAATCAACTGCAATGACATCTTCAAGCCCTTACCTGGACAGGAGAGGCACATCAGAACTGTGATGACCAAAGGTGTTGCTGGCATTGGAAAAACAGTCTCAGTGCAAAAGTTCATTCTTGACTGGACAGACGGGGTAGCCAATCAGGATGTAGATTTTATGTTCCCCCTTTCTTTCCGTGGGCTGAATTTAGTCAGGGATGATCAGTATAGTCTTCACAGGCTCCTGCTGGACTTCCACCCTGAACTGAAGGAGCTGAATGATGGTGAAGGATACAAAGACTGTCAGGTTGTGTTCATCTTTGATGGTTTGGATGAGAGTCGGTTGACTCTGGATCTGGAACAGAACAGTAAGTTGTCTGATGTGAAACAAACATCATCAGTGGATGTTCTGATGACGAGCCTCATTCAGGGAACTCTGCTTCCCTCTGCACTCATCTGGATAACCTCACGACCAGCAGCAGCCAGTCAGATTCCTGCTCAGTACATCGATCAGGTAACAGAAGTACGAGGCTTCAATGACCCACAGAAGGAAGAATACTTCAGGAAGAGAATCAGTGATGAGAGTCAGGCCAACAGAATCATCTCTCACATAAAGGCATCCAGGAGTCTCCACATCATGTGCCACATTCCAGTCTTCTGTTGGATTGCAGCCACTGTACTTCAGCAGATGCTTGGACAGGACAACACCCAAGAAATTCCCACAACTCTGACTGAGATGTTCATACACTTCTTGCTGATCCAGACAACTCGGAAGGATCAGAAATATCAAGAAAGACAAGAAACAGATAAGAAGAGTCTCTTGAGATCACAGAAAAAAATACTACTGAAGCTGGCAGAACTGGCTTTCAAGAGTCTAGAGAATGGTAACCTCATGTTTTATGAGGAAGACCTGAAAGAGTGTGGCATTGATGTCAGTGAAGCCTCAGTGTATTCTGGCATGTGCACTGAGATCTTCAAGACAGAATCTGTGGAATCTCAACAGAAGAAGGTCTACTGCTTTGTGCATCTGAGTGTCCAGGAGTTTCTGGCAGCTGTGTTTGTGTTTCACTCGTATTTGGCTAAGAACCTTGAAGCTCTGAAATCCCTCATCAGTGATGAGCAGAGAGATGAACTCAATCCGTCAATGTTATCTTCTCTTAAATCAGTATTAGGATTACAAACTGAAGACAACTTACATGTGTTACTTAAGAGTGCAGTTGATAAGGCTTTGGAGAGCCAGAACGGACACCTGGATCTCTTTCTTCGCTTCCTTATGGGCATTTCTCTGGAGAGCAATCACCGACTTCTGCAAGGTCTACTGAGCCGCACACACAACAGCTCAAATAGCATCAAGGAAACATGTCAGTACATGAAGGAGCTCAACAGAGAAGGTCTCTCTCCTGAACGATGCATCAATCTTTTCCACTGCTTATTTGAAATGAAAGATGATTCCATGCACAAAGAAATTCAGACATACTTGTCATCACCAAAGAACATCAAACAGAAGTTGTCTCCTGCCCACTGTTCAGCACTGGCCCACATGCTTCTGATGTCTGAGGAGGTGCTGGATGAGATTGACCTGAAGAAATACAACACATCAGATGAGGGACGTAGGAGACTGATCCCAGCTGTGAGGTGCTGCAGAAAGGCTCGGTGAGTTTCTGATGGAGAGACTGTGCTAACTATAGCGACTAAATATAATGTTAAGTCACTAGTCTACTACTAGCTGGGGTGAACCCAGACTAACCTGGTCTTTGACAGGCGTCAATGGGATCTTTTCCAGGGCCCGTATTCACAAAGAATTTTAAGGCTAAAAGTAGCTCCTAACTGCCGAATTTAGGATAAACTCCTAAAAATAATGGGTTTGTCACTCATAACTTTAGGACTCCTAATTTTTTTGACTAAGAGTAATTCACAAAGCATTTTAGCCCTAAAAGTAGCACTTAAGACTGTGACAGCTTAAAAGAAGTCGAGAGGACTCCTAACTCTCAAACAATCCTAAGGCGCTTTTTGTGGCATTTCACGTCACGATGCCGATGTTTTGAAATTAACCTGCGGTTCCAGGAGCTGTCAATCGCGAGGGAATAATTGTGCATTGTAATTAAGGGATGCAATAACTCCACCAACAACCAAAACCATTCATTGCATGTAAACTAAATGTAACGTTTATTGTGAATCAAATTGTTTCTCCTCTTTGTTAATGTAGGCCTATGTGTCTTCTTAAAGATTAATTTAAAACCTGTTGCAAAGATACTGCTTCAAACTGCAAAGATAGGCCTACTGTATTTCATTATGCTACTAGGCTATTTGTTTTGTCTTACTCTTTATTCATTTAGGCCATTTATTAATCATCGTGCATCCTTCACAGCACTGGTGTAGTGCACGCATTCTCACCAGCAAAGACCTGTCACCTGTCACTCATCATCATAGGGGAGGTTTTTACCATCATTCCCGCATCATCTGCCAATTAAAATGGTCACCTCAATCAAGCTTGTGCATAAGTAATGATGTCAACCATAACAACAGAGCTAGAGTTAGGAGTTGTCACTTTTCCTTACTAAGAGTAGGTCTGAAAGCCTTTGTGAATATTTTTTAAGAGAAAACTAGGTGTAAGTTTTTAGGCCTACAATGCACAATTATTCCCTTTTTCAATTGAGAGCTCCTGTAACCGTAACATCGCAACGTGACGTGAAATGCCACAAAAAGTGGCTTAGGATTGTTTGTGAATAGGTCTTAGTGAGTTAGAAGTCCTCTCGACTTCTTCTAAGCTGTACTGATGTGTAATACCCATTTTATAAGTATCTTTACTGTTTTAAAAATGCAAGATGGTGTACACTTGATATATTTTGATGTTATGAAGTGGGAAATTCCATCTTCATTACAGGATTGTGGTTGATGGTGTGGCATAAATAAATTGCTTATATGTATACAGTGTGTGTGTGTGTGTGTGTATGTGTATGTGATTTGGCATGGGAATGATCTGTGTGTATTTTGTCTTTATTTGTGTTGTTATGCAGACTTGCTGAATGCAAACTCTCAGAGAAGTCCTGTGGAATTGTGGCTGCTGTTCTACAGTCACCAAACTCCCTGACAGAGCTGGACCTGAACCACAACGACCTGGGGGATTCTGGAGTTCAGCTTCTCTCTAAGGGACTGTGTAGTCCTAACTGCAAACTGCAGACATTAAGGTTGGTGTTAGACATGTATTTGTAAAGGATTATTGTTAGGACTAGTGTGGCACATTATGGTTTGGTTGGTGTTTTATATGTGTCTTAAGGCCTGTCCACACCAAGTCCAATTTTTCGGATGAAATTCACAAAAAATTAAGCAGGTTAATAAACACAGTTATTCTAATTAGTCTGTACTCACTGAGGATGAAATGAAAATGAAAAAAAAAATGCAATGAAAAAAAACATTCAAAACTGTCTCGTTTGATGTGAAATTTCGTATGCAATAGAGTTCTTGACCAATTAAATAATGATTTTGCAGGGTTCCAATGTCAGCGATGTCATAAGTAGAATGACAAGCAGAAAAAGCTGACACAATGTATGATATTGTATTGTATGATATTGTATATGAGATATGTCTCATTAGGCCTATATGCCAAAGTCACAAAGAATATACGTTACATCAGACTTTCTCAGGTGTTCAAGAGTGAGAACTTCACAACAGACAGCTTTCCCCACCTCTTACCTTCTAACCATCATATCACATAGGGACGTCGTTAGACCTATTTTGGGGGGGCTGAAGCCACCCTAAGATGATCAAAAACCCCCTAAAAATATATAGTAATAATATATGCGTCCAAATTTACATCCATTATTATTTGTTGAATAGCTCACGGAGTACTTATCTCACATAAATCAAGATGTCAAACAAAAGAGCGGAACCGGAGCTTTCCAATGATAGCGGCTAGGTGCTGTGATAAATGGTTCACGTGAAAATTAACATTGGGCATACATGACATTTCATCATATTTGCATTCACAGCACACAGCGCTTCGTCCATCTCCACCCATTACTGTCGGTGGTATATCTCACAAACTCAACGCATGGTAAATCATATAGGCTATCAGAATAAACAGCAGACCTTACCGAACACGATGATATGAAGCATTCTTTTGTACAGTAGCCGTTTCTGAGTTTTGAAATTGCAGCAAATTTCTACATGGTATCCAACTTTGGGCTGAAATTCTAATGTAGCCTAAAAGCAGCCCAAAATAATGAACCTGCTTTCCATATCAAAGAATCAAAAGTTGATCATGGCATGCACAGATCAACTGTGCTTTTGAATAGATATTTCTACCAGCATGCTCTAGGTGACATGAATGCAACAATCATGAGACACAAAGTATTTCCCAGATATGGGTAGCCTGTTGTCTTGAAAACGATATAGCCTAGCATAATAGAGGGCCCTTACAATGACCAAAGACCTTAGTAGTAAAATTACACAGAAAATAGCCTAGGCCTCAAAGGTCTAATTTGATATTTTACAGTAGGTACTATTAATTGAGATCCCAAACTTCACAACAGTTCATGAACTGTGAGGTGATGACAGCCACCACCCCTGCCACTGGCAAGATAGGCCTACAATATCAGTCCCCGCAGACTTAGGTGCTATTTTAGGTCTAAAATGCTTTGTGAATTACTCTTAGTCAAACAAATTAGGAGTCCTAAAATTACGAGTGACACGCCCATTATTTTTAGGAGTTTCTCCTAAATTCCCCAGTTAGGAGCTACTTTTAGCCTTAACATTCTTTGTGAATATGGGCCCAGACTGACCTGCAGAGCAAATTCAATGTTAGTCTGGGTTCATGTGTGAAGATGCACTACACCGTTTTAGGACACTGTTTTATTTGAATGAGCTTTTGCAAATGTGCCTGTCAGTAATAGTCTACAGGTGTGGGTAATTGATTAATTGGGCCACACCCACTCTGGGACACTTTAAAGGGGTTTTGATTTATGGCAGATATTTGTACATTGATGTGTAATACCCATTTTATAACAGTTTGTTAAATTAAAACAAGTATCTTTACTGTTTAAAAAATGCAAGATGGTGTACACTTGATGTATTTTGATGTTATGAATTGGGAAATTCCATCTTCATTACAGGATTGTGGTTGATGGTGTGCCACAAATAAATTGCTTATATGTATACACTTGTCCTCTTATAACATTACAAATCTTTCAGGTGTGTGTGTGTGTGTGTGTGTGTGTGTGTGTGTGTGTGTGTGTGTGTATGTGTATGTGATTTGGCATGGGAGTGATCTGCAAAAGATCACTTGATTGTGTTGATTTATCGGGGCACATTGTATCCCTTACATTTATCCATCTCTGCAATATTTTGTCTTTATTTGTGTTGTTATGCAGACTTGCTGAATGCAAACTCTCAGAGAAGTCCTGTGGAATTGTGGCTGCTGTTCTACAGTCACCAAACTCCCTGATAGAGCTGGACCTAAGTCACAATGACCTGGGGGATTCTGGAGTTCAGCTTCTCTCTAAGGGACTGTCTAGTCCTAACTGCAAACTGCAGACATTAAGGTTGGTGTTAGACATGTCTTTGTAAAGGATTATTATTAGGACTAGTGTGGTTTGGTTTGGACATTATTTTGGACATTATGGTTTGGTTGCTGTTTTATATGTGTCTTAAGGCCTGTCCACACCAAGTCCAATTTTTCGGATGAAATTCACACAAAAAAATTAAGCAGGTTAATAAACACAGTTATTCTAATTAGTCTGTACTCACTGAGGACGAAATGAAAATGAAAAAAAAAATACAATAATAAAAAAAAAACATTTCAAACTGTCTCTTTTGATGTGAAATTTCGTATGCAATAGAGTTCCTGACCAATTAAATAATGGCTTTTTATAGGGTTCCGATGTCATAAGTAGAATGACAAGCAGAAAAGGCTGACACAATGTATGATATTGTATTGTATGATATTGTATATGAGATATGTCTCATTAGGTCTATATGCCAAAGTCACAAAGAATTTACGTTACATCAGACTTTCCCAGGTGTTCAAGAGTGAGAACTCCACCACAGACAGCTTTCCCCACCTAACCATCATTTCACACAGGGACGTCATTAGACCTATTTTGGGGGGGCTGAAGCCACCCTAAGATGATCAAAAGCCCCCTAAAAATATATAGTAATAATATATGCATCCGAATTCACATCCATTATTCTCTGCTGAATAGCTTACGGAGTACTTATCTCACATAAATCAAGATGTCCAACAAAAGAGTGGAAGCGGAGCTTTCCAATTATATTAGCAGCTACAGTATGTGCTGTAATAAATGGTTTGCGTGAAAATTAACGTTGGGCATACATGACATTTCATCATATTTGCATTCACAGCACACAGCGCTTCGTCCATCTCCACCCATTACTGTCGGTGGTATACAGTATCTCACAAACTCAGCGCATGGTAAATTATATAGGCTATCAGAATAAACAGCAGACCTTACCGAACACGACAATATGAAGCATTCTATTGTACATTAGCCGTTCCCTTTCCTGAGTTTTGAAATTGCAGCAACTTTCTACATGGTATCCAACTTTGGGCTGAAATTCTAATGTAGCCTAATAGCAGCCCAAAATAAAGAACCTGCTTTCCATATCAAAGAATCAAAAGTTGATCATGGCATGCACAGAGGCAAAGTGTAAAACACTGGTCTTAACGGGTTGGCCTGTAGCAAGTATTTATATTCATTTTCATCAATGATTGAGTCAGACACAGCTCTCTTGAGTATAGACTTTATCTCCTCACTAAACTTCATTGTGGGATCACTGTGTAAGCGAGCATAAAAGTTAACGTCACCAAGTTGTCTTTCTATTTCTTGTACATAAGCAACCCTGTCCTGAATGACAATTGAACCCCCCTTGTCTGCGGATTTAATCACAATGTCATCATAGCCTATTGTCTTGAAAATTATATAGCCTAGCCTTATATAGCATAATAGAGGGCCCTTACAATGATCAAAGACCTTAGTAGTAAAATTACACTGAAAATACTAAGGAAGGACTTAGTATACTGAAAGGACTAATTTTATATTTTACAGTGGGTACCAGGCCCGGAGTGGGTAATCGGGAGAATCAGGAGAATTTCCGGTGGGCCGCTTAACTTTTGGGCCGGTCAAAGGAAAAATATTGACATTTGCCACGTTAATCTATCTTCTCTTAAAGTTGGCTACACACGTTCGCATTCTATGCCTAACACCACAGCCTCTGCATGGGTTGTTCTCCCCTCCCAAGAAGAGTTAATTGGTTGGGTCCATATAGCCCGTCTTTTCTAAAAAGTTTAGATACCAGCCGGGCCGGCCCTACCGTAGTGATAAGCGTCAGGGAGGATGGATGGTAGAAAGATGCCTTGAGGGATTGAAAAGGCCAGGTAAAAAAGACGTATTGGAGGAAAATGCTGCCAAATGTGCCAAGCTTCCAGATTTTTTTTGACAAACATAAGTGGCAACTGGTAAAGAGAGATAGCCATGATTATAGTGGCGTAATTATTGGGATAATGGGCTATGGACGTTGTAGCATTGGCAACCTATTCACAAGCAACATATTAAATTAATTAGAATATTAGCCTTTTTGTATCATCCAATATGGCGATTCATAGACTTTGCAAATAGCATGCAAATATTGATTACAAAACTCAAGCTTGATCTGTATGCAGTAGTCTAGGCCTAAAAACAAAAGTAGCCTCTGAGCAGCAGATCAGCCAGTCCCCCGCTGAAAATGATCAGCCCGAAATTAGCTATGACTACAGGGACAAGTAGAAAGGATAATAGTTAACCATATGAATTAAAGTTATTTTATGTAAGAAAGAACTATGTGACCGCAGTAGCTACGTGATCAACCTATATGCCTTGTTTGCTCAGAAGTGGGTGTAGTAAAGGAGTAAATCACCAAACAACAACATGATAGCTGACCCATGCAAAAAAAACCCATGTAAACAATAGTTCAATATGCCTCTTAGTGTAGGATACATTTCAAATACTTTATTTCTTCCTTCCTGTTTTTGTTATCAACCTTATCAACCTATCCTTGTGGAATAGTGGAATATTGGTAGCCTACTAATAAAAACGACATGATAGTAAGAGCTGAAATGTTGCTTTATTTATCTAATTTCCACCACCACTAAAAA
Source organism: Alosa pseudoharengus (assembly GCF_046254945.1). Taxonomy (NCBI): domain Eukaryota; kingdom Metazoa; phylum Chordata; class Actinopteri; order Clupeiformes; family Clupeidae; genus Alosa; species Alosa pseudoharengus. The sequence goes on along the minus strand of NW_027468564.1, from coordinate 10,457,218 downwards.
AGTGGGCCGGTCTTGGGCGTGAAACTCCCGGGCTGAAAAGTGGCCCCACTCCGGCCCTGGTGGGTACTATTAATTGAAATCCCTAATCCCTAACTTCACAACAGTTCATGAAATGTGGGGTGATGACAGCAACCCCCCTGCCACTGGCAAGATAGGCGTACAATATCAGTCCCCGCACACTGTTGTTATAATTAGCAATATAATCAGCATGGTGACATGGTGTCCCTGTTAATATAAATTAATTGAAGCCCTTTTAAGGTGTGATGATTTTTTCGGCGGGCTCTATAGAATGGAATCTCACTGCAACATTGAACAGAGAACTTCTCGATAAAAATTATGTTTATTCACAGAAATGGAATGTGCATCATGTTAGTTTAGAATAGGCTATTTAGGTATTTGAATCCAGGATGCAGTGCAGCCTGCCATAGTTTTATAGGCTATGCTGATGTAACCTGCGTTGTTGAACCTGCACGATTCAGCCCTGCACACGCCCGGACTCGAACCCGCAAATAGCATCACCTCGGATCGGGAGGCGAGCGCGCTAACAATTGAGCCAATAGCCCAGGCTACTGGCTCGCATGCCAGCAGCACTCTTGAGGCGTTGGGGAGTGAGGTTTACCAACGTTCCACAAGCACAGCTAAGCTAGCTGGCATCCATTACACTGACAAGTGCTGCAGATCAGTCTCTGATAGCCTAGAATCTAGACGCACCCTAGCGGCGGCAAATTAATTTGCTCACCCTGTACGTCTAGTATCAAACCATAGGGATTTCTATTGGCTGACACCGTGGACGTCATCCAATCACAGCGCTCTATTTTGTTAGAGAGTATTACCGGCTTAACAGGATAACGGCAGTCCTGCGACGGTGAACAACAAGGAAGGTGGCTATGGCGAACGAAGAGCGGTTGTTTGAATCGGCGTTGGCGTCAACTTTGGAGGAGTTGGACTTGTGCTTTTCTTTGAAAGTTGAGCAACACAATGCATTTAAGTCATTCCTTTCGAAGAAGGATGTATTTGCCGTTTTGCCGACCAGATACGGATATGGTCGTAGCGCTGGCCTATTGCATGCCTAGGCAGTTTGAAAGACAATTCTCTGCCCGCCCCTTGTATTAAGCGAGGTGAATGGTTCGATTCCAGACTATACATTTCAATGGAATGGTATAGGATGGCCCGCCAGGCTAAGTCTCTGAGGCAGGGGCGATTCTAGACCTAGAGCTTTGCTGGGGCACAGGCCCCCAACTCCCAATACATAAAAAAAATTAAATAAATAACTGTGCGCGCAATATGAAATAAATGGCTAGCCTGATTTGGACCATCACATATCTCCCCTAGGCTCCCCCGACATCCTCCTCCATACTCTGAATAGTTTTACGTCTAGCCCCCATCATGTTCTCATCCGTTTCTTGCCTGTCTCTCTCCTCCTCCTCCCCCTGCCTGGTACTGGACTGCCCAGCCTGTGCTCTTTCTCCCCTCTCTTCTCCCTCTCTTCGACCTTCTTCTCCTCCTCCTCCTCCAGCACTCTCTCCCTCAATTGTTGTAGCAGCCACTATCCAGCAACATCCAAACACATAGGCATAAGTAGGCCTATACTCACTGCATGAATTTAATAGGCTTTCCTACTAACACAAGGGAAGCTTATTTTTAGTCAAAATTGAGATATACTTCCCTCCCAGGCAAGGGTCCTATAGACATCCTGGCAATACTGCAGTTCTTTGTAGCTTAAATAGCCTAAGCCTTCATACTGACTTTTGGTGATCATTTGCAAACGTAGCCTATAATAATTTACACAGATGGCTATCTGATTCTGTGTATTATTATAGGCTACATTTGCAAATGCAGCAAACTTATTTGAGTTTGCCATTAAATCATTGATCAAATCACAGCACTGGCTATTACCAGCATAAATGTTAATGTTACCGTTAATGTGGGCAAAATTATCATACCTCCCTCATCCTCCTCACTGTTCCTCTCCCTCTGCCTCTGTTCAGGAAGAATTTTATGATGTCCATCTCTATATAGTTTATCAGAAGGCTGTGTTTAGTTTTACAGTAGGACAGCTTAACAAACAGTATAGGCTACTTTTACAGGACTCTTTCTACAGTATAGTATAAATCGTTGTTAATTGTCCGCATGTGTGCATGCAGCCTACGCATGGTGAGTGAGAGAGCACAAGCTGGTAAACTGTTGCTAAGGCTACAATGACGCTAAGCATTGAAAAACAGATGCTAGTTATGTGCAACACTCTCTAACAGCGATCGATCAACTTGTCATTTTTTCTGTCAAACAAGTTGTGAATTTTAGGGGACGACTTACTCTGTGCTCAAAGTGATGTAATGAGCTCCAGCCGATTCCACAGTGTATGTGTGTGCAGTACAACGAAACACTCGGAAGAATCATGTGAACGATTTTCATTGGTTGTTGCGTTCAATCTTACCCAGCTACAGAGATGCTATTTCCTGATTGGCTATTATGGCCCCTTTCTTTATTCCTTGTTTTTTTTTTATTGGCTGGTAAGTGACAGGCTCGAGCCATGAGTAAAGCAGACACGGAGATGCGCTCATGAATGCCGTTTCCAGCTAGAGCCGCGCTAGAATTTTACTGGGGCACTGGAGACTTTTACTAAGGCACGTGCCCCAGTGAATAAGGTCTAGTGACGCCCCTGCTCTGAGGCTATGCCCTCTGCTTCTTACCAGACTTTTAACATAGCCTGTGCATGTGTTATGTAACTGGAGTTGATTTATGTTTTATGTAATGGGATAAATATTATTTATGTATGGATTTCTATGCAACGTCACAAAAACATGCGTGCGCAACAATGCTCTCCATGAAAAGAATAAAATGAGTTTTTGTGCTGAAAACTGCACCAATTCGAAATCACGATGGTTAGATTGTTCAATATCGGAATGCATGTCTTCGCCAAAAATGACAAAATACGATGTTATATTAATAATGCAAATGAACGGCAAACTCTGAAATATAGTCTGAGATGAGATGTTATTATCATTGAGACAACAGGGGTATACAAAAAAATCTGATTGTAGCTTACAGCAGCCGACTATTAAGTGTATAACGTTGTGGACGGCCACCAAGCGTCTGCCCCACGGCTGCGCGCGCATCTAGTTTTGTTGGTAAACGGGCACTCGCGCGCATCTAGTTTTGTTGGGTGACGTCGCACTCGCAGTCGCTGCCTAGCAACCGGGACAGTTGGAAAACAGAGAAGACATGAAGCTACACGGTTTTGACAGTGGGATGAAAAAGTTACTAAAAAGGCTACAAGCTGTCATAACAGTTCAGTCTACTGTAGTAAAGTTAGGTCGTACAGTCACTGAGGTCGATAGTCACGTATTATTTTCAGTATGAGTCTGTTGAGTCGACATTGCGGAGGTAAGCAGTTAGTAGCTGGATGTGGCAGTTGTTTGAGGGAAGACGTTAACGTTAGTCATTTGGTGGCTGAAGCGGTAAGTGCTAGTGCTAACTAGATCAGCAACAGAGTATTAACACATTCCGGTACAAACGTCTTGGGAGCTGTTTACTGTCGATCGGGAAGGACAGAGAAGAGGGAGTGTCTGCCCTAGTGAGACATAGTTAGCGTTAACGTTACAACTTGGTGGACGTTGGAAAAGCCTCGAGTGGAAACCGTTAGCCTGGAAGCTCATCGCACGCGCAGCCAACTTTCCCAACTCCACAGCGATTCTCAGGGCAACGGTCGCCTCGCGTCATCCCTGCCCACCAGTGACCAGTCTCCGCTGCTGGTCCTGCTAAGAGGTGTGTTGTGTTTGTGTGTCGCCTAAAAGGTACTGTAGCCTACGGTTTGTTTTACACATTCTTTTAGCGACCTAGTGGAACAGTCAACGTAGACTAAACCTAACACGTAGACTAGTTAACAAGGAGTATTTTTCTTGAAAGACACTCGTTTGAACGGCCATCACGATCGGAAAGTCTGTCGGTCTCCATTAACTGAACTAGAATCTAGAAACTAGATTAGAACTACTAGATTAGAACTACTAATACATTGATGGACTTTTGTCACAGCAAAGGGTGTTTGTGTGGATGGGATGGATAAGTGAACTAACCTAATGGGCTCAACCGATTGTGTCTTGAAATCTTCACTCCGGGGTTTCATGACGTATCTGGTGTGTACAGGCTTTTAATTATAAAATACCCCACCCCCCTCTCTCGTTCTCTCTCTCTCAGACTCAGCAAGTGTGGTGTATCAGATGAAGGTTATGTCTGTCTGGCTCTGGCTCTGATGATAAACCCCTCCTGTGTGAAAGAGCTGTACGTGAACAACAATCATTCTGGAGGATCAGCACAGAAGCTGTTATCTGCTACACTGGAGGATCCTCACCGCAAAGTTGAAACACTTCAGTATGTAATCTAGAGAACCAGAAACATCAAGATGTAGTCTGGATTTATTTATTTATGTATGTGTTTATTTATTTATACATACTTACATTTACATAAGTGAGGATACATGGAATTGCATCCCTACTGTGTAATCTCCACACAGAACAGAACATCTGATTTACAGACTTTAGCAAAAAACTTTATTCAAAAAACTTTTGAATAACAAAATACATTTCCTACTGTAGTGTCTCCATACAGAACAACAGTACATTTGATTGGCAGATACCATAATCAAGGAAAAGCGGGAAACCCAGGAGTAAATGTGCTTCTAATGTAATTCTAGTGTTGAATAACAAGTAGGCTACAGTATGTGTCCTGTTACTGTTACTGCAGAAGGACTCTAGTCCTCACTACAGGCAACAAATGAATCATGAATCAATCAATAATCAGCAAATCTACATGCAGCATCAACTGTTTACACTGGTACCATTTTCTGTGCATTTCACTAAATTTAGTCGATTTGATTCAAAGTAACCTTGCATAGTGATATGTTGAGTTCTGTCATAATTCTGTCAAATGTTGTTGCAGATTTGCTGACTGTAAACTCACAGATAAGTCCTGTGAGATTGTTGCTTCAGTTCTACAATCACCAAACTCCCTGCTACAGCTGGACTTGAGTGACAATGATCTGGGGGATTCTGGAGTTCAGCTTCTCTCAAAAGGATTGTCCAGTTTTAACTGCAAAATACACACATTAAGGTGGGTATACATTTTATTATCATCTTAGATTTCCTGATTAGGGAGAAAAAACATGACAATATAACATCAATTGGTCAGCACTAAAAAGTAGCATTGAACATGCTGAACCTTATTGCTTATGCTTAGAGTTTCAAAATCTGTTTCTGGATTGGTCTAGTCCGTGACACCTTATGTTACAATAACGTAATACTACGTAACACGAGTCAGAGTGGCATCGGTAGCAGATATCACCATGGCTGTTATTTGCAATCAGGCACGAGGCCAGAGGCCAAGTACAGTGTGTTTTACATGGTGCCTGAACATGTATTTAGAGCATTGGAGCAGTTCTGTAGTGTATTGATATTTTCTATAATTTGTATTACTATAAATAATAATGCCTATTCTTAAAGTCCACTGCCCAACAATGTCATTTAGGTACTGAAAAGGTATAGTGCTGATAGGAAGTTTTTTCAGTTAAATTTTGACAACTGTAAAAACAAATGTGTCTAAGGAGGAGTGTGTACTAATTCAATAAATATCTCCTCCACACTTCACATCACAGTCATCATATTCAATTTACTAGTCTCTCTCTCTCTCTCTCTCTCTCTCTCTCTCTCTCTCTCTCTCTCTCTCTCTCTCTCTCAGGCTCTCTGATTGTCTCATCTCAGAGAAGGGTTGTGGTTTTCTTGCTTCAGCTCTGTCTTCAAACCCCTCCCATTTAAAACTGCTTGATCTCAGCTACAATTATCCTGGAGAATCAGGACTGAAGCTGTTATCTGCTAGACTGGAGGATCCTGTCTCTAAACTGGAGATACTGAAGTATGTTCAGAAAGAACCCCCCATTGTTACACATTTAAACATTCAGCACATTTTCATGCCAGGAATAAACCGTTTTGAATCAGTCTATTGCCCAAATTCCGTTTATGTCAATATTCTGTTTAACCTGTTTACAAGCAAGTAGAATGTCACATTTGGAGCATATTGCTGTTTACATAGCAACATTCCAAATAAGTCAGTGACGCATCCTAATAGGCTCCCAACATCCTGACGTAAATCTGGTGGAATTCCCTCTTTTGGCTGCATAATACAACGGCTTCAGGGTCTTCTACCTGTATTTCACTTGTTCAAGCGTACGTTGATAGCCATCCTCATCAAGTTTTTAACAAAACTTTTTAAAAACGTCGCTGACATGTGCATGATTGCAAGACATAAGTTTGTCTACTCGTCTTTCCAAAAGTGTGTGCGTTGTTTTGCCATGATTAGGAAAGTGCCTGAGAGACAATTGGTTCATGTAATCCTAATTCTGTGTGAATTGAGCATGCGCAGGCCTACAACACTCTTCCTTCTGGGAGCATATTCCGTTTAAAGTGTTTTCATGACACAATATTCCGTTTAAAACAGGCATATGGCCTTTTTCGGTTTATTTCAATCAGAATAAGGTGTTTACAAGACACACGCATATTCGGTTTATTCCCAATAAACTGATTTGAAACCGTTTATTTGCTGCATGGAACCGTGCTGATTGTCTCTATTTTGGAGACCATAGTTATTTCTTCATACCGAGCGTACCGGCCTATTTTCAAATGTGTATTATATTAGCTGCTTTACACTGAAGTATATTTATCTCTTTGATGCAGCATGCAATAGTGCAAATATTTAGAGGTGCATTCAAATTCGCAGGCATAGCCAAATGTTAAGGAAACATCCGAGAAAGCATATTGACCATAAACATTCATGACTGTTTTCCGAATCTGAACGCCTTTCAGATTCCATGCTGCAAGATTAACAGAAATACTTGCTTGTGTTGCTGGTGGTCCCTGATCATGCATTAAATGATGGAGTTTCACTGTTGGGAAGTGCATTTGTTATTCAGAGGTAGTCCTGTGGTTGCTCACTAACTCTATCTAAGTACAGGATAGACAGTGTTGGGGGCTTTTTACTTCATGATTGTCTCCTTCTGAGAACTAAAGGAGCCTTGAGGCGTCACCTTGGGACAAGTGGGTGCCTTTGTATGCGTGTATGCAAAGCATATATGTTTATATATATATATATATAATTTATATATGGCAGCAGACTTTTCTGTGGGATAATAAATCACCTTACATTTCACAGGTGGCACAAATAGAAAA
>NW_027468564.1:10387504-10445004 GCF_046254945.1 Alosa pseudoharengus | reverse complement strand
AACATCTACAACATGTTTGAATGGTCAAAAAAAAGGATAAATCATGGGGGGTATACCACATATTACCTTGGTGTTAGGGTAGCTTACTCTGCACACGCCATTGACAGTGAGTAGTAACTTTTTTTGCATCATTTGCATCATACTAAAAATCTGACACCAGGAACTACGCTGATGTCTGAGCCAAAGGGGAAATTATAATAAAACAGAGACGTTGATCTTTAAAGTCTATAATGTTGTTGTATAATGTTGGTTTGGCTCTTCATTGATTCACTCATCTGCCAAAATGGATTTTAAGATAATTATGTTCATAGCAAAAATGGATGCATGCGATTAATTTAGATTAATTAACCACAGAGTTTGTGGGAGTGGAAGGGAGTTCCAGAGTTTGGGGCCAGCCACGCTAAAAGCCCTGTCACCCATGGAACGGAGATGTGCAGTGGGGGTGGATAGGAGGTGGGCATCAGTGGAGCGTAAGGTGCAGGTAGGTTGGTAAGGGGTCAGGAGGCTTGAAAGATAAGAGGGTGCAAGATTATGTTATATATTAGTTATATAGAATGTCTATTTATACTCGACATATATACTCTATTTATCTCTGTAGACATGTCATCTGGAAACCTGTATTTATCCAACTATACACTGTACATTATTAATCTCTATTGTCTACACAGCCATACTCTACCTGCACTTGGTACTTAATGCTTCTTTGCACTTCCAGTTGGATGTCAACTGCATTTCATTGGCTCTGTACCTGTACTCTGCTAAATGACAATAAAGTTGAATCTAATCTAATCAAATCTAATATCTGATATTGTTTGAGCTTTTTCAGTACAGATGGCCTGGGTTCTCTTAACGCTACTTACCAAGTCCCTTTTACCGCCTTCCTCTGGGCCCAGAGCTGCAAATACACAGTCAGTTCACAGAAGGAGATCAAACACAGTTCTGATGGAGAACAGTGCTACCTCATGCAGCAACCAGGGTAAGATATGTCTTATGTTCCGTATGACTATTGCCATTCCTTGTGTAAGAACACTACAATTCTACCACCAATGGAGTATAGCGTTAGTTCAGGCAGGCCACAGTTCACGCTTGCTAGACTACTCCATACGTCCTCCATGTTATTTCCCCTTCTGGGCGTAACAGTAAGATACACCCAACATCAGTTCCGTATAACTATTGCCATTCCTTGTGTGAGAACACTACAATTCTACCACCAATGTTCATTACAATCTCTGCAGAACTGTGAAAGCTTTGAGGTTGTTTAGTGTTGACGATGCCTGCTCTGTTCTGTACCCCACCTCCACCCCATCTCCTCCTCACACATCTGCCTTATCAATGTCTAGTTGCTGCATTGATGCCTGCTCTGTTCTGTACCCCATCTCCTCCTCACACATCTGCCTTATCAATGTCTAGTTGCTGCATTGATGCCTGCTCTGTTCTGTACTCCATCTCCTCCTCATCTGCCTTATCAATGTCTAGTTGCTGCATTGATGGCTGGTCTGTTCTGTACTCCATCTCCTCCTCATCTTATCAATGTCTAGTTGCTGCATTGATGGCTGCTCTGTTCTGTACTCCATCTCCTCCTCATCTGCCTTATCAATGTCTAGTTGCTGCATTGATGCCTGCTCTGTTCTGTACCCCATGGGGGGTTTATCTGCTGCTCTCTCTGTCTTAGGCTTTTCATGTTTACACGTGGAAGGGCAGGGGGCCCCCAGAACAGAGCCATACCGCCAAATGAAACATTATGCATCACAAATAGTAATTAACTATCTGGACTAATTAACTAAGTAGTCTTGACTGAAATGTATATTACAGTCCCTGCAAAACAAAGCTATGAAGCTGTTTAGTGGTGACAGCACAAATGACATGAAGGAATCTCACAGTCTTACCGTGTGTGTGTGTGTGAGTGCATGTGTGTGTGTGTGTGTGTGCATGCGTGCATGTGTGTGTGTGTGTGTGTGTGTGTGTGTGTGCATGCGTGCATGTGTGTGTGTGTGTGTGTGTGTGTGTGCATGTGTGTGTGTGTGTGTGTGTGTGTGTGTGCATGCGTGTCTGCAATAAGGTGAGGCTCTTCTGCCCCTCCTCTCCTTCAGACAGTAACAACAGTAAAAGACCATTTAGTGACCACCCCCCCCCCCCTGTATCCACTTCCTCCTCTTATATTTACTTTTATATTGTATTTACTTATATTATATTATATTTATTTATACATTACATTTACTTTTATATTATATTTACTTTTATTTACTGAAACAGTAAAAGACCATTTAGTGACTACCTCCCCGCCCCCTGTATCCACTTCCTCCTCTTATATTTACTTTTATATTATATTTACTGAAACAGTAAAAGTCCGTTTAGTGACTACCCCCCCCCCCCCCCCTATCCACTTCCTCCTTATATTTTATTTACTGAAATGTTTTCTTGGCTTTACTGACTCATCTTTTTAGGCATCGTCAGACCTATTTATCACAACCAAATTATTATTTTGTGCATATCTGTCTGTATTGTAGTGTGTTGTGTCTATTGTTGTGTGGTATGTGATCCTGTCTGCAATCAAATTGCCCATTTGGGACAAAGAAATAAACTGAACTGTAATGTGACTGATAAGAGCTCTCCACACACACACTCAAAGACACACAGACTCTTACAGCAGACAAGGTCAGTTTTCTCTTTTAAAGTTATTCACAAAGCCTATCAGACCTACTCTTAGGACTCACACACACACACACACACACACACACACACACACACAGCATGACTCATACACACACACAGCATGACTCATACACACACACAGCATGACTCTCACACACACCGCAAGACTCAGTTTTCTCTTTTAAAGTTATTCACAAAGCCTATCAGACCTACTCTTAGTAAGGAAAAGTGACAACTCCTAAGATAAGAGAAGAGCTCTGTTGCTATGAAACATTATGCATTACAAATAGTAATTAACTATCTGGACTAATTAACTAATTAGTCTTGACTGAAATGTATATTACAAATCCCTGCAAAACAAAGCTATGAAGCTGTTTAGTGGTGATGGCACAAATGACATGAAGGAATCTCACAGTCTTACTGATTGTCTGTCTGACTGTGATTAATATTTAGATTTTTAACTCTGTTTCAGGCTGTATAACTCTAATATGACTGATAAGAGCTGTCCCTAACCAGAGATGCCCCTAACCAGAGATTAGCTCCCCCCAGGATGATTTTGATAAGTTGGCCCATCGCATCGCTCCATTTATCATCCACCAGAACACACACAGCACACCTGTTGGTATAGCTGAGAGACTTGCTTATAGCTTACTTGCTTATTAAGCTACTTATAGCTGAGTGACTCTGTGCCACTAGGCAGCTCGGGCAGCAATGTTGGTGCGATACAAAGTAAAGACATTTTTCTAAACACAGCAGTGTCATGGTAAGAAAGAGTTGTGCGTACAGATGTCCTCAATTCAATTTGTATTGAGTCTTCACACCTGCCTCATACCAAAAAGTATGAACCAAAAACCTGTAATTATGACGTGTCAATAAAAGTTTTGAAGTAGCCTAACTCTTTGTGTTCATAATGTGTTAATGTCTCACTGTGATAATGGGTGCATTTAGAGCGAGAGGTAGCCTAGGTTATTCCTTCAATTATTATTATGATAACGCATTATCCGGTGTTGACAGGCGAGTTTCGAGATTTGAGTTCAGCATTGTTCAGGAGTAGGTGATAATGAATGCACCTGGGAGAGGTAGGCTACATTCCCTTTATCATTATAATCATTATTGATAACGCATTATATACGGAACAGGCGAGAATGCATCTCGATCAACAAGTGTTACTGGGTTTCGCCTGAGCGTTGTAGATAGATACCTTTATATGGCTCTGGGTTTCGCGATTTGATTTCAGCATTGTTCAGTAATAGTTGCTAGGCTACGCTCATTTTTAAAAGATGCATTTAATCCAAAGTCATGTCAGCTCTCTATGCAGGGAGTAGGGCTGTCACTTTTTATTCAAACATGACGTGAAATATCCGTAGTCGAACTACAAATAAACTATTCGGTTTTTAGTGCTGTGTAGCGCATTTCTACAGTCTATGATTAGTTTTATTTTATTGTTTGCCATCTCATTCAGTGCTACATGATCCAGGGCTCATGACCAAATCAACCCAATATAATAGCCAGTAGCCACAATGAGCCCATGCAGCCACCCTGTTTCGACAATGAAAGATAACGCACAGAACGGCCAGCCTGAGCGGACAATTACGTCCCCAACTCATCTAAAATGTGGTGTCTTGAAATACTTTGGGTTCTACACCATAGATGGTAAAGTAACCGTTGAAGATAATGTTAAAAAATGTATCTGTGGATTGTGGCTTTACATCGGTCGAAGTTGACTCCATGTCGTGGTGTTTCACGTAACTCGATAGCCAGGCAAGCTGAGGACAGGCGCTCTGCTCCATCGTCATTATGGTAACCAAACAAGTCTTCTTCTGTCTAGGTTTGTTTCTAGGTTTTAAGTGTTGTTCTTCTATGTGGTCCACCTACTGGAGGGGAGTGTTTACAGCAGTTCCGTTTCACACATGCGCAGTCTACGCGTCACTTTGACACGCAGTCTTAAATTTCGGTCGACTCAAAGACGCGACGCATGCTGTAAAAATGACGCAATTCTCGTCACGCGCTCACCAGTGCCGCATGCGCGGGACGCAGACGCGGGAGCGTACCACAGCCTTTACACACACACAGCATGACTCTTACACACACAGCATGAATCTTACACACACAGCATGACTCTTACACACACAGCATGAATCTTACACACACAGCATGACTCTTACACACACAGCATGACTCTTACACACACACACACACACACACACACAGCATGACTCTTACACACACACACACAGCATGACTCTTACACACACACAGCATGACTCTTACACACACACAGCATGACTCTTACACACACAGCATGACTCTTTGTTGTTCTTCTGTGAAGCTGGCCCACTGTACTGTTGGTGCCAAGCTGCTGATGTGATTGGTCCTGAGGCAGTATTGATGGCAGCAACAGTAGCTTGGCCTCTTCCAGTATGTCTGCTCTTGGGTTTAGAGGAAGGTTCTGGTGGCGTACCCTGTAGGTCACCAAAGAGGGGATCAGACAGAATATTTACCTGACACTCAATGAAGGCCACAAAGTCTGGGAACAAAGCTCTGTAACCACAGCGCTCCTGTAGCTCCCACATGTATTAGCTGCTAGATTAGAATTCCACGCTGGTTGCATGTGATTGGTGTATTCAAATTCACTTCACCTGAGAGGTCTCGCCCATATCAGAGTTCCCACCTTGGCATTCCGCAGGGAGATCCCATTCTCCAACCCATATTATTATTTTGCTTTAATTTGATTTCCTACAACACCGGGAGATCCCATTCTCACACTCATATTATTATTCTGCTTTAATTTGATTTCCTACAACACCGGGAGATCCCATTCTCCAACTCATATTATTATTCTGCTTTAATTTGATTTCCTACAACACCATCTATACAGGGGCCTAAAACATGAAGAAAAGGTTTGAGTCAGCGAAAATACAAATAATCACAAAGCGTAAATTAAAAGTATGGTGGCAAATCCAAAGAGCCAAGCGTAGCGTGACACAACGCACTGTAGCATCCTCACACAGAATTGTACACACCAATCATTGGAGTTGGAGCTCATCATTTCTGAATGTCAGATGTGCATGTTGAACCATATGATCCACACTATTTCCTCTTTCCTTTTATCACACAGGACAAAATGACCTGGTTTCCATGGGAACATTTCAGCCTTCTACTCAGCCTTCTACTCAGCCTTCTACTCCAAGTCCAAGTCCAAGTGAGTACACACACACACACACACACACACACACACACACACACACACACACACACAGTCACCATGTCAACACAAACAAACACAACACACACACACTTGAAGTGTCGTATTTGAAGTGTGATCATTATTACACCCAGGGGCGTCGGACTGGGGGTAAAACCACTACTGATTACCAGGGTCTCAAGGGGAGAGAGGGCCCTTGAAAAGTCTGGAATATATTTTATTTTTCCAGGATATTTCAGGTTCTAATTAAATTTCATAATAAATGTCAGATACTTTCTTGGAGAAAGACATATAGCAGCACAGTTTGCACTCTAGCCGATGCTCAACTGAACTAACATAAACAAAATGTGTGCAGATGGACTAAATCATTTGGGGCATTAGCAATTACCTTAGATAGTCTTCACTTTTTTGTGAAAGCACAAGCACATGCACGCGCACACACACACACACACACACACACACACACACACATAAACACGTACATGCACACAATTGAAGAATTTCTCAGAATTATGAACAGGCAAGATGGGGGTGGGGTTGTATAAAATGTATATTACATGTGAAATCTATGAACTAATCATGTTTTGGTAGGGGAGAACTGGTACAATTGTAACAGCGGTACAAATGTAACAGTGTTTTATTCTCAAGATATGGTGTAGCTACGGAAACGTAAACAGACACATATCATGTAATTATGTATAATCTTACAGCCATCCAAATATGAATGGTCTACTATAAATACGACCAGAGATATTAAGCAAAAAGGTGCAAAATTCAAGCATCGCGATTTTTTATTTATTTTTAACCGCAACTGTTTGTTTAAGTTTGCTTTGTGAAATTTGAGCGTGTGGACTTCAATCAAATGTCATTCATATCTTCAGTCCCTCTGTTTCAAGTTAACACGAGTGCCATTTGATTTATGTAGTCACAGCACATGCAATTAAATGAAAATAAAAACATGACCTGTGCGGGTCAGTTGTAACACTTGTCTCTATGGCAAAATGAACTGATTTTATCGCGCATGCGCGCACATTCTCATTGCGAGTTATGGATTATGATTTTTGTGCCGCCATCACCCAATTAAAGTTAACACAGCAACTTGAAATATCACTGTTGGACCAAATGCTTAAGACATGTAAGAAATAAGCAGTTTATGAACTATATTTACTGGTTTTATCAAGTGGATATGGCCAAAATAAGCATATTTAAAGGTTATTATAAGCTAGCATAACACCGTAATATGGTCTGCATTGGCTAATCAATAATGCAATAAATTAGCTTTAACAGTCATACATTTGGACTTTTTTTCTTGATTTTATATGAAAACAGGTGCTCTTTGTTTAACCCAGCAGTGTTTTGTGTTAAAATATGTTATAGGATTCACGATTTTAGCACTGTTACATTCATGACGCTCCTGTTACAACTGTACCGCACTTTTTTATGGCTGTTAAGTTAAATTATTGACAAACTATAACATCTTTTTTAAATTCTGTTTCAACTTTCATGGAGTAGACATGTACGACTCTGTTCTGGTCAAATTTCACAACTCTCAAGTCTATCGTCTTTGTGTAAATCGAGTTTGAATTGGAAAAATAAAAAAGTGTTACAATTGTGCCGGTTCTCCTGTACTTGTTGTCTAGCAGATACCAGTGAGAATTGAGTGTGCATAATGTAATTCAGTGAGACAGTTAGAATCATATATGCCTTTCAGCGTGACTTATTTTTGTGGAAAACATGTGCTGGACTGGGTGGCGGTCATATTTTGTACCGCTCTGCGGTACATCTAGTTACCCTATTATCAAGGCCTACAAGGGGGGGGTTATGGGGGCCCATCAGGACTGGTACTAGGGTCCAGGATCTCGTGCTACGCCCCTGATTACACCCTCTGAATGCATGCTGAGCTTCATGAAATTCCGTCCATAGGGTAGAGCCATACAAGAAGTTAATGTGGGGTACATACTTGCTGGCAGGGGGAAGTTGAAATGTATGCTACTTAGATCATGCTAATAGGCTACCAAGTTCACTTCTATGTCTACGTTCCTGCAAAATGTATGCTAGCCTACCTTGTTTGTTATAAATCTGTACGTTTTCTCAACAATGTTTTACATTCACTTTAGCATGTCAATTTTCCACTCCATGCAAGTGTGAGGCTGGTATTGTTATTATGAATATAGCCACAAAGTCAGCCTAGATATCTGATGGCTCAGCGGTAACGTGTCGAGAATGAACGCAGGCGGCCAGCGTTCAAATCCCGTGTTACCTTATGTCAATTATCAGTATACGAGACACAACAATAGGATTTAACCATAAATAATTATGTTTACAGATATTATATCTACATCGGGAGATCACGGAACTCAAATGTAATCATGCACTAGATATCATGTAGTTTAGATATGTGCACTTTGTGGGTATTGAACCATCGATTTGGGTAGCCTGCTACTTACAGACAGGTCATAGCCGAAACAGCTGAGTCACATACATTTACTGTACGTGAAGGAGCCGACGTATTTCACTAATACACTTTTAATTACTTAATGACTTCAGTGACTATAAACACTTAGAGTGTTGATTTAAGGATCTCACAAATCAGTGATTGTGTCATGTGAGCACTTCAAATTATAAACAAAACAATCAAATTAATAGCAAATAGGGTACTGGTGCATTTACACAGTCCATAACATTTAAATGTGTGATTGAAGGTTAATATTTAATGAGGTGATTGCTCGCCACCTGTTCATGGTTGAAAACTCTATTTCAGTCCATTTTTGAGGTTGATCTTGTTCAGACACCATGGCACGCAAGCCACAATTCACACAAATAGAACTGGAAATACTTATAGATGAAGTTCAACAACATAAAGAAACGTTATTTTTCAAATTCAAAATTACTAACTCAAAACAAAATACATGGCAAACCATTACAACTAAAGTGAATGCAGTTGGGGAGGGGTGCAGGAGCGTAGAAGACATCCGCAACAAATGTCAGGACTACGCCAGTGTGACAGAGGAGGGCTGCCGCCAGAAGAAGGGAGCACCATAGAACTGGTGCGGGAGTAAATACAGCAGCTTCCCTCACACCACTGGAGGAAATAGTTCTGGGGATTTTGGGGCCAGGGGCACTGGAGGGCATCTCTGGTGGGATCGACTACCCAGTGTCCAGCGGCCCTCCACCACATCTTCCTGCCACTGGAGGGCATCTCTGGTGGGATCGACTACCAAGTGTCCAGCGGCCCTCCACCACATCTTCCTGCCACTGGAGGGTATCTCTGGTGGGATCGACTACCCAGTGTCCAGCGGCCCTCCACCACATCTTCCTGCCACTGGTTCTATGCCACTGGATCTCCACACCCAGGGTCCTCGCCTGCTCCTCAGAGAAAGGACTCCCCATCTCCTGCTCCCTCCTACTGTACCTATAGTGAGGAGCTCCATCTCCTGCTCCCTCCCGCACCAGGTTCAGAGGAACGTTCCTGCGGCGGCCCTCCTCCAATAGTCCTCATCTCCAGCTCCCTCCTGCACCAGGTTCAGCACCGCCACCTGCTGAAGCACCATCACCACCAGAAACATCACCACCTCCAAGCTCACCTGCCTCAAGCTCCCTCAGGCTGCTTCTCCTGACTCCCCTGGCTCCTCTCAGTCGGGGAGCTGCTCTGCAGGTACAAGTGGGGCAGAAGAGAGAAAGGAAAAGAAACGACTGCACCTACAGTAGAGTGAGGAGCTCCTTCCATCTGAGAGGAGCAAAATCTCAGAGCTGCGGGGGATCAGGCAAGAGCTGGCAGCCTTGAGGGAGCAGACAAGCAAACACCATGAGGAGGTGATGGAGTACCGACGGGCCAAACTCCAGATCTTGGTGGAGCAAGCCAGTCGCCCATCTGTGACAATGTACATGCCTGCACAGGGTGAGCATATACTCCAGGGTCATGTTCATGACCAAGTTTCATTCTGAGTGTACATGAGTAATTGTGACTAATTGTGCCTTCCTCTCTATTTAGATCCATAGATGTCCAGCACATTTTATTTGTATTGTCCCTGCCTGTGTGTGTGTGTGTGTGTGTGTGTTGTCTGTTTGTGGCCCTGCCTGTGTGTGTGTGTGTGTGTGTGTGTGTGTGTGTGTGTGTGTGTTGTCTGTTTGTGGCCTGTTTTTGTCTCTGCCTTTGTTTTCCCCCCCTGTGGTCTCCTTTGTTACTGGAAGCAATAAAAACTTTATTGCTACATACAGATGCCTGATGATTCATTAGGAACACTAAATAAACTGTATACAGGCCATATTGCTGTTTTGGTTTTAGTCACAGGTGTAGTATCATGCATTAATCATGGATTGTGCTAAAGAAAGGCATTTAGCTCCACTAACCTCATATCCAATAACGTACATAACATATGCCCAGTGTCAGGGATGGGCAGTATTTTTAATACATGTATTTAAAATACGTATTTCAAATACAAAATACTATTTTGTAATTTGTATTTTATTGAGATAATGAAAATGCCTGTAAAGTACTCAAAATCAAATCAAAATCAAAATACTGTAAAGTACTTTCTGTGAAACACTGTGATGACATCTATCTATCTATAAAGCACAAAATATGTCTCTGTCTGTCTGCTTCAGTAGAGTTTATTTTCTTTTGCTGGACTGATTTTTCTAGACTTTAAATTTTTGTCTATGTTCTCTGATCTGTGCAATATTTCAGTGCTATGGTAACTTGACAAGATACATCAAACAAGGATATTTCCAATTTTGCACATTTTAAATAAGAAATGATTGATAATGTCATAATAATTGGCTTCTAATTGGCTTAACTAATTGGATGGTGACCTGATTTTTTTTAGTTTTTTTTTTAATTTACATTGATTGAGGTTGTGCACACACCAGTTTCAGGTGTATACAAAATTATTCATCTGTGATGAAATGCTACCTAGCTTAAATTTCTAAATAAGTCATCAATTTGGATTGTTTGTCTTTGAATTATTGTCACTGATTCATAGTGGGCAATCTATTACGCCAACTGGCTGGGAAGTGCAACAGTTGTGGAGTCGGCATTCCTGTTGCTGTAAAACAGTACATCTCTAAACTCAAACTGTAGACTAACAGTCAATAAAAGTGAACTGTCAGAGCAGATACTAAAAGCCAGGCCGAGTGTCCTGTTCGCTCTTAAACTTTCCATTACATTTGGTGCCTCTGCCTAGCCACATAGCCTGGCTAACGTCAGATCTCATCTCATTGAGTTTGGGTCTGGGAACTACACATTCATTTTCTCGTATTTGAGACGTGGTTTACGAATGCCCAGAGCCATTTATTGGGTGCTACGAATGTCTATCAAATGCGTCTGTACGTAGCTCATAACCGCTTCAGTGTGTCGTCATCGTCTTGCTGTCCCCCCTCCGTTCTGTGATTAGTTCCTTTGTTGAGGTGAAAATCGGGTCCATGGAATCCATCCAATCGTAAATGTGTTAGAGTTATGTACTTTAAAGAACATTTTGAGCGATCACATAGCCTACGTTCAATGTTGCAATATTATCAGAAGGCCCTATGTGCAATTGGCTTTTGAGCAGGATCTTACAAGAACATTTCAAAATGAATGGAAAGACACAGTGATGATGAGATTTTGCACTCAGCTGTAGCCTAGGCCTGATAGTGGTGAGTCTATTATAGCCTATTTGCTTGTATTGTAGCCTAAGCCTAAGCGAAGGATGCTCTTTATTATATGGCAATTTTGGAAAAATAACTAATAAAAGTGAGGTGAGGTGAGGTGAGGTGAGGTGAGGGGAGGGGAGGTGAGGTGAGGGGAGGTCCCCCCCCCCCCCCACTCGCTGGCACCGACCCTGGCAGAGGTTTATATTGGGATGTCTAACATGAGGGGTCAGCATATCTAACCTGTTGACTGATTATGGAAGGAGTCTCTTAGAGTCTCTGATACTATCTTAATGAAATCTTATTCAAAGAGACACTATGTCAGAAGGAAAGGGCACACAGACTTCTGGCACTTGTTGGTGCTAAAAGAGTAAGCAGGAAATATTAACACTAAGATCTACAAACAATTACATTAAAAGTGTAGGTGCAGTTAGGTTTTATACACTGTTCATATGTGTTAATGAAAGGGGTGCTCAGCAGACAGGAGAGGCACAGGATGAAAGCCGTGAGCAGGCCGCAGGGAGACGACAGGATATATAAGAATGATGAGATATTCTGTAGCCTAGTACCATCAGTTTGTCGCATATTTACACCTTGTATGTGTGTTGCACAACACATGTTGCACTTGGCGATCACGGTGGGGATTGATATGGTAGTGGACCATGATGGTCATAGAAGAAGTGAAGGAGCAGTACCCCCCCAATTATGATGGGGTAATTCGCACTCTGGTCGTAACCAGTCATATTTTGCATACATTTCGTGTCCAGAACTCATCATCTTTAGAACGTTAATTATCGTGTGTCCTTTTCAGATAATGTAGTGAATTAGCCAGCTGTGTATTGTATTGAATTAGTGTAGCTACTTATCGCTAGCTACCAGAGACGTTTTACATGTACATAGAAGGCAATAGTAGGGCCCGAAAGTATGAGTAGAAACTGTACTGTGGTTTAGAGTCGCGCGCCACTCGCTTGCTGTTCTGGGGCATCGTGCTGTTGCACTCAACTACCGTCCCGTGATATTGGCCCACTGTCCCGCGGGGCTCTCCTTGTTTTGTGCCACTTGCTAGAGTTGAGTTTCCGCACCACTGTAAAGCGTCACCGTGTCCTTACTCTTGCCACTTACTGTCCCGTGATTGTTGCTAACTATACCAGCATTACTGTAAAAGTGTAATGTTACCCATTTCACAGTTGGAAAGTAGCGCAAAACACTAAGTCAGTGGCACGGGACCCAGCCAAGTGTTGCAGTAAAGGAGAACAGTAGCAGTAGCCTACAGTAGTTTGTGCTGCTACTGCAGTACTGTTTTTGTTTAGATATGGAAGTGCATTGATGCAAAGGTAAGCAAAAAAATGATGCTATGAAGTTGGAGGTTAAAAAAATTAGATGAGCCATTGTTTCAGCAACAAATATTTTATTTATATTATTTTATAACATTTTAATTATTTTATTTTCTGGCATTTAAGCATGCCAGCTTTCTATTTGTGGTGGCATCTAGTGAACCCCCTTTCTTTTTTTTTTTGGCCAGTTGGTTTCTGGCCCTGAGCTCTGCTCCAATCCGGCACATGACAAATTTGTCAAGGGCCAGATCCTCGATTGCCTTCCAGTGTGCTGGGTGATGTATTTGTAGCTGAAGGCTCCACCACGTTGAAGAGCCCCCTTTAGTCTCCTGGCGAGCCCCTTTTCTGGCCAGACTTCGGGGAGGGTTTTCTTCACCATGTTTTCCCACTTCATAATGCAGTTTTTGAAGAGTGTGGAGGGATTGTGGAGACTGGCCGATGCAGTGTATTTATTAAGCTGTATGAAGGATCCCTCTCTGGAAACGGTGCTGTAACTGAGCTCTGTGTTATTTCTCTCCACTAGTGCACACTCACACTCCCAGCATGGCCCGAGTTCAGGATCCTCCGCCACCTTCCTTGTGACCCATCCAGCCACGTAGGAGAGCGCCTCCTGCTCCCCTTTCTGCATCTCTGTCTCTGATGCGTCGTTTCCGTCAAGGCCCATGTCCACATGGGGGATGCTCTATGATGGGTGATGGGTAAGTTATATGTGAATGAGAGTGTGTGTGTGTGTGTGTGTGTATATATATATATATCATAATATAGTTGATTGTCTGATTTGTGCTGTCTTCATAATCATTTAGCATTAAGCATTATCACCTGCTCATGGCCGATGTCCATCAGCTCAGGCTCAGGCTCCTGTTCACTCTGTAGCAGAAGAAACACATCACAGAAGGTTGTGAAATGTTTTAATTTTGTTGTTATTGTTCATGATTGGACACTAGACTGACCTGCAGCAACTGAGTGGCACCATCAGGAATGCAATGTGTGGCGCTTTCCTCCATGTTGACTATATTGCCAACAGATGCCCTCCTCAGCGCTGCGCTGAACTGCTGGCCGTGGGGTGGAACCGGTGGCCTCCCTTCCCCCTGATGACTTAGAACCGGTTCTGCAAACACAAGCAAGTGGACCATTGTGAACTTGGGAGTGAAGGCATTGTAGTGTGAACCGGTTCTGCAAACACAAGCAAGTGGACCATTGTGAACTTGGGAGTGAAGGCATTGTAGTGTGAACAGTTCAACAAAGACAAGCTGTAATACCTCTAGGCAGTCCTGATTTAGTTTTGATGTGCAGAGCTATTTCACTCCCTCGCACATCAGCTCCTGATGAAGCTTCAGGAGACTTCGGATGCTCAGCACCAGGCCTGCGTGGCATAGTGGTGCTCTTGTAGATCTTGAGAGAAGGATTGCTCTATCAGATTTAGGCTGGAAACTGTTGTTTACTTGTCAAGAAGATGGCAAACGATGAAGTGTTTAGCAGTCTGTGCTTTTCAGAATGTCTGTGCAGACCCCTCAGACTGACTCTCTGACTTCTCCCCTTTCTACTTTACCAACATTACACTTCACCTTTTGCCGTTTCCTGAACTTACCCAAACTTCCAGGTTTTGACCCAAGGAACACAACTCCGGAGGTAGTCCACCCTGCTGGAATCTGCACTCAGAGGCCTCCTCCACCATTTGGTGTCTTTCATACTCCTGCAGAATCAGTGTCACAACATTTCATATGGTGCTCGGTGAAATAGCCCATGCACACATGAGGGCAGTGCGATACCCATGGTGACCCATTGTAATGGAGATACAGAGTGCCGGAAAAGTGGAGGGCAGAATAATTCAATATAAAGTTCCTTGTGCTTTCTGCAGTAACCTTTTGTTTTCAACAGTATCACATCTTTCTGTCTCAACTCAGAACTCAATCAGCATTTGTGCAAAGAAGTAGTTGAGGTGTCTTGCTAAATGTGTTCACCTTGAGTTGAGCACGCCAAAAAGCCTGTCCATGTCCTCAGCAAACTTGGCAGTATGAAGGGCCAGAGTAGCTTTTGTACCACCATAGTCTGCATGCCTTGTGGATTTGAAGGGGAGAATGTAATATGATTTGTGATGCCCATATACAGTTGTTATAGTTGCAACATGTTTTAACATGCAACATGTGAATTATTTGACAGTTAATTATATGGTGTTCTTGCAGATAATTTACCAGATGCCACAGAGTGGCTGAGGACCTAAGTGGCTAATTTGACACGCATGTTGGTGAACGGAGGTAGATAGATATGGCATTCGGTCAGTTTTGGGGCCATCCGGATGACACCCGTTTTGTCTTTCAGGTAGAACTCCTCAAGGTGTCTCCATGACACCTCCTTACCTTGAATCTAGAGGAACAACATTGCGATGACTTTGTTTGAGTCCTCAGACAGCTGAAACACACTCTGCTACTTTCAGAGCATCACATTTCTCCCTCAGTGTCTCATCGCATGAAGCTGAGAACATTTCTCCTCTGAATGCTGACTCTTACACACACACACACACACACACACACACACACACACACACACACACACACACACACACACACACACACACACAGCATGACTCCTCTGACACACACACACATACACACACACACACACACACACACACAGCATGACTCTTACACACACACACACACACACACAGCAGGACTCTTACAGCAGACAAGGTCAGTTTTCTCTTTTAAAGTTATTCACAAAGCCTATCAGACCTACTCTTAGTAAGGAAAAGTGACAACGTTGTGTCTGCAACAATTAGCTTCCACTGTAATCAGTGGAACTTACTACACCAGGGGCTGTATTCACAAAGCATTTTATCTTAAATTAAAAGAGTTTTCTCTTTTAAAGTTATTCACAAAGCCTATCAGACCTACTCTTAGTAAGGAAAAGTGACAACTCCTAAGGTAAGAGAAGAGCTCTGTTGCTATGGATGACGTCATTACTTATGCACAAGCTTGATTGAAGTGACCACCTTGATTGGCTGATGATTATAATGTGGGAATGATTCCAAAAACCTCCCCTACGATGATAAGTGACAGGTCTGAGAATGTGTGCACTACACAAGTAGTGCTGAGGACAGATGATGATGAATGAATAAATAAATAAATAAATAAATAAGTAAATAAATAAATAAATAAATAAATAGAAGATAGATAGATAAATAGATGGATAGATGAATGAATTAATGAATGAATGAATGAATGAATAAAGAGTAAGATAAAACTAATAGCCTATTGTAGAAATCTGGGGTATTTCTTTATGTATTCTGATGTGTTAATCTGTGTTACTTTTGTGTTACTGTGTGTAGTATACAACAGGGAGAGGTTCATATTATTGTACATAACTGTGCCTTAGGCCTGTGTACCAGCAGGAAGGTCATACAGGCCGATGTTTAGGAACATCTGAGGAACATCAGTGATAACATGGGCTGAGGGAGACAGCATGTCTGCCTATTCGGGCTAGTATCTCCATCTGGCCAGGGCCGGGTTTTGTACAGTGGTTGGTACCTTCCACGTTGGCATGATTTACGTTGATATGATTTTAGTATAAAAGGCTTTGTCTCAGGTTTTGACTTGGAGACGGATCGAGGAAGCGACTCGGGGAGCATCTTATGCCAAGACGCTCAGCAGCAGCCCGCTTCTACTAACTACCACACCTGTTAGACTCTGTGCAGTTTTACTGTTTGAGACTTAGCCTGTGCTCGGTTAGTGAGTGTTGTACCATCTACAATAACCAGCACCAGCACCGTGGCCAGAGAGCAGAGCGGCTCCTCAGCATCCAGCAGCAGATGGGGATGCCCACTCACAAGCTTGTGCAGGAAGTGGACACACGCTGGAACAGCACCTACCACATGATGTCCAGGCTGGATGAGCAGAGGGAACCAGCCGGTGCTACAGTGGTGTCACTGTGCACCCATTTGGCGGCTCTGACCTCTGCTGAGTACCAGAGCATATCTGAATGCCTTGGAGCATTGTCTCCCCTACAAGAGGCAACGGTGGAGCTGTCAGCAGAAAAAAACTGTCTCTGGCTCCACAATTGTTCCCCTTGTGTGAATGCTGAGGCCATAACTTCCAAACAGTGGGAGGTGAAGGGTGAGATGGCTAAGCAGCTCTGCAACAACCTCACGCGGCTCATGACTGAAAGGTTGAGTCACTACGAGACAGCCAGTCAACACTCCCTGGCCACTCTCCTGGATCCACGATTCAAAACAATGGGGTTTTGCAATTCAGGGAATTCCCAAAATGCTGTGAGAAGGCTCAGGGCCGAATGTTCTTCTCCTTTAAGAGACAGCACTCCACCTGACCCAGCAGCACAAGAGCCTGCTGAATCCTCAGCTATGAATCTATGGTCAATATGGCCATGTTTATATTGTATTTTTGTGTTGCATTGTTTGTTTGTCCCCATTCAGGAAGTGGCCTATGGGATTTGCTGGAGCCACATGTTTGGGAGAGCAGGAAGGTGAAAAGTGCCACTGCAAATGCCACTGTAGAGGTGCAGCAGTACTTGAGTGAGCCAGACATCCCACGCTCAGAAGACCCACTCCAGTGTTGGGCTCAGCACAAGCACGTCTGTCCTCATTTGTATGTGCTGGCCCCAAATATTCTGTGCACACCAGCCTCCTCTGTGCCATGTGAGCGCTTTGATTTCTAAAGCTGGTGAAGTGGTCAGCAAGAGGAGAAACAGACTCAGCCCTGGCACAGTGGAACACATTCTATTTCTGAATAAAAATGACATTTCATTTCTGTTCCCACAAACACTAGTCACCGAGCACAATCGTATCCCCGTGACCTGTCCACGAGCACTGTTATTGTCCATAAGCACCATCACTGACCTGTCCACAAGCACCATCACTGACCTGTCCATGAGCTGTCCACGAGCACCATCACTGACCTGTCCACGAGCACTGTTATTCACCTTCACTGTTTGTTAACTGTCACAAGTACTTTCACTGTCCCAAAGTATGTCCTTGCCACTGTCAAAGCACTTCCCCAAATCAATTGACTCAAACAGTTTCTATAAACACTACACTGGCAGTAGACTACATGTCAGACTGTTAGATTGCTCATGTAGCCTAGGCCTTCTGCACTGCCTATCTCACCTATTTGGCTGAGGAGACAAAGTTGCTCTAGGCTACATACTCAAAATAATCACAGAAATGTGTGTGCAATGTGTAATGTGTTGTACATTCATCTCCCTCCCAAAGTGATGATTTGTTTACAAACACAAGACAGGTTCACAACCAAAATCCTTACTTTATTGGGTTTTTTTTTTTTGTGGAGAAGGCAATTACATTTTTATTTAGGCAAGGTCACAAATAGGCTTAGTAATGTATGTCACTATTTATTTATCCATTAATTTATATTCAAAATGTAAGACATTCATGGCTAATATCTATGAAGCAGTTTGTGACACAATGCTATCCTAACTCTCACCACCAGATGTCCTCATAGAGTTCTGAACCTTTTTTGATACAATTGGATTGAAAGCTTCACTGGTTCAGAAAGCTTCCGTTTGCCATCACTACACAGCACTTAAAGAATCCTCCATAGAAATGCATGGGGTTAGTTATTAACGGCAATATGGCAGTTGTCTACGCATATCCCGCCCCTTCCTGTAATGTAAATAACCTTACGTATGGCTCTCCATTCACTTTCCACGACCATGGCAACCTTGACAGGGACAACAGGGAGGCGGCATATCCAAACCCTGAAAAAATAGTGTGATAATGTGTCAATCATAACATTGAAACTACATGGAAAATGCCTGGTCAGAGACCACCAGCAATGCCTTCACTGACCACCAGGGGGGCACTGAAAACCTGTGGTTTATGTGAAGCACATTGAAATACTCATGTGTTTTACATTCACTATACATGCATTTTCTTTGCCTATTTGTCTTGATTATTTTGTCTTCTGTTACTGCATCCTTGTATATTAAGAGTGCCTCTACGGAAAGCTGTATACTGCAAACGCATGCCAGTGTAGAGAGTGCTGAAGAGTGCCCCTAGTGGCAAACAGGGAAATGGCAAAGGCATGTCATTGTAGAGCAGCGTTTCTCAAACTGTGGGTCGCGACCCACTACTGGGTCGCGGAGGCATGCCAGGTGGGGCGCGAACTGACGTGAAAAACAGGAGTTTTTTTATTTTATTTTGTATCTGTAGCCTGGGCCCAGGTAGCACCCGATGCGCAATGGACGCACTGTGTTATTCACAGGGAAGCGCTCGTGTCAAGGCAGCTTAGTTAGTCCCGACCTACATGAGATTTTGAACGTTGTTGTGAGAGTGGTGAATTTCATCAAAACCCGGCCCTTAAAAGCGCGTCTATTCTCCGCACTTTGAGGATAGAAGATATGGAAACAAGATGGCTGCCTGAGCTGAGAGCTCCGTTTTCCCTCTAACTTAATGTATTTCTTTTTTACCTCCGCTCGATAAGAAATGAACTCTTTTTTGAACTTCAAACTAGAGTTATAAGCTTTAAAACATGGCCTGACTGCAAAATAACCGGCGCGGACCTTGAACCTCCAGATGATGCCCGAACGCGATGAGCAACCAAACAAATTGACGACAAACTTCCCGAGAATCAGATCATCATTCAGACAAGAATGTATGAAATTACATCTCAGCGTTTCGTGCACGGTACTAGTTCTCTGCAACCAGAAGGCATAACTTTATGCATTAGAAAACGTGATAAAGTAGGCCTAGTAGTAGGCTAATCAAAATCACGCCAGATGAAGACAGCCTACGTCCCAACCATAGGCCAGACCTATTACCGCACCAAATCCACCTGCAAGGCTCATCTACTACGGTTCGAGTTGGATAGTCGACACAACAGCCTATTAACGTTACAAGTGGAAAGGAAAACCGCAACGGAAGAAATAAACTCACCCTTCATCAGATGACCACACTAAGGCCTACTCCGAGGTGCCTGCAACACCTGAACGTTCCACACTGGCCCCGGACATCCTCTCGGCGGTAGTGGATACCTCTGGGGGGCACCTTGGGCTTGTTTGATACGGGAATAGCGCTGTTCTCGTGTGGAACGTGCGGCCCCGGAATGGATCTGCAAACATGCATCAACCTCTAGGCCTTCAATGATCCGAAACCGGTAAAACTGTCCATCAACAACATTTGAACGGTAAAGACCCATGTTTCACATTTTACAACTAAGAGTGGAGGTAAGACTTTATTAATCCCTCCTCATGGAAATCGTGAAGTAAAGCTGAAGATGACTTGACTGCTAAGCTAGGTCCACTATAGACTTTTGTTTGTTTACATCAGCAGTCCATGCTGTAATCACGTTGTTAGTGCCGACCTCCTGCAACGAGTGACGTCATGCGACAGTATGGACAGTGACTATTACACGATGAACAACGGGGAGGGAAATGTCACAACTATTTTGAGGGTAGAAACTCCGGGCACCAAAACACACCATTAAGAACTCAATATCCTGTGTATTCTTTACTTTTGTTTTCTTCCTCTGGCCTACTAAAAGTGAATTCACGATGTTGTGGGTTTTGGAGCCACAACAAGGGTGGGTTGTGTGTTATATGTATTTTTTGTCCTTTTTTCTTTTTTTTTCTTTTCCAAAACAATCTACAAATACAGTGACAGTATATTTTGACCATTTAGACACATTCACAGATAATTCTAATAAGACGTTTCAACCATCATGGCAGACTTGATCATAAATTCATGGAATGTCAAAGGCCTGGGCAATCCCATTATAAGGGCGAAAAAAATATCTGCTCTTAAAAAAAGTAAGGTTCAGGTGGCTTTCTTACAAGAAACCTTTTTGTCAGAAATACAACATCTAAGACTACAAGGTGATTGGGTTGGTCAAGTGTATTCTTCTTCATACAAAAGTCACAGTAGGGGAACCGCAATTCTAATTAACAAAAACACACCATTTAAACTAGAAAAAAAAATCATTGACTCAAATGGCCGATATGTTTTGATATCAGGATCTATCAATGGAACATCTACTACTTTTCTAAATGTATACGCCCCTAATACTGATGAGCCTGCATTTATGACAGATATGGTCTTGCTGTTCAATTAAAATTGTAATGGTTTTGGGGTGATAGGTGGAGACTTTAACTGTGCATTGAATCAGAAACTGGACAAATCCACACAGACTAAGAGTAACAATCCAAAGACCATAAGAGTACTTCAAGGTTTATGTTTAGAAAGTGGTCTAGTTGATGTGTGTTAAAGATTATACTTACTTTTCAAATGCTAACGCCTCATACTCTAGAATCGACTATTTTTTCATTTACTCCAAGCATATGCATATGGTAAAAAAATGTGGTATCAACCCAATCACCTTGTCAGACCACGCCAGAATTGATTTGACTGTTCAGTTAAAAAAAGAGGATCCTATTCTCAAACAATGGAGATTTAAAAACTCCCTTCTAGGAGATGAAATATTTAGATCAAAGATGAAAGTGTGGATTAAAAATTATATAGATGAAAACAATGACTCTAACATGGACCCAAACATAATCTGGGAAGCCGCCAAAGCGACTTTAAGAGGGAATATTATCTCCTATACCTCATTTAGGAAAAGAGAAGATATCGCACAAACAAAACAGCTAGAAAAAGAGATTGAAAGATGTGAAGTACTCCACAAAGCTGCAGCAACAGAAGATAACTGGAAACAACTAGTTGCTGCCAGAGCCAAATTAAACCTTAAGACCACAAATGAAATCATGCAAAATATTAACCATGTTAGACAAAAGCACTATGAATTTGGTAACAAACCTAGCAAATTACTAGCTCACCAATTAAAGAAAGAACAAGCAGAAAGGACTATTAAAGCAATCCGATCCAAGGGAAATATCACATATGACCCAAAAGAAATTAATCAGTCATTTCAAGAATATTACAACGAACTATACAAATCTCAAAGTCATTACACACAGGATGAATTAGATCAGTACTTAGAGAATATTAAAATGCCAAAGCTATCAGAATTAGATCAACAGGTTCTCAATGCCCCATTTACAGAACAGGAAATGCTAGCAGTTATTAACTCCATTCCCATAAACAAAAGTCCAGGACCAGATGGCATTCCAACACAACTATATAAGGAATTCTGGAACGATCTCAAACCTATTTTTATGACTATGATTAACAACTTCGATCGCAACAAGGCACTTCCCCAAACAATGAACTTGGCAAACATCACTGTAATACATAAAAGCGGCAAAGACCCCTTGGACTGCTCATCTTATAGACCCATAAGTCTTTTAGATCACGATTACAAGATTATTACCAAAGCATTAGCAAAAAGACTAGAAAATATCATGCCCAAAGTTATCAACCCAGATCAAGCAGGATTTATTAAGGGAAGATACTCCACAGACAACATTAGAAGGTTGCTGAACATTACTAATTACTTAAAGGTGAATCAAAGGCCTTCTCTGCTTCTATCTTTGGATGCAGAGAAGGCCTTCGACAGAGTTGAGTGGAACTTCCTCTTTAGTGTATTACATAAGTTAAATATGGGAGATGACTTTATTGAATGGATCAAGGCAATCTACCAAGCTCCAAAAGCAGCAGTTATAAGTAATGGTTTGACATCTGTTCCGTTCAACTTGATGAGGGGTACGAGACAAGGGTGTCCACTGTCAAGCTCATTGTTTGCAATAGTGATTGAGACATTAGCAACATCTGTACGAGATAATATCAACATAAAAGGAGTACACATTGGCAAAGACGATCATAAATTATCTTTATATGCTGATGATATAGTTTTATATATTGAGCAACCAGAAAATTCCTTACCACACTTATATAGCACAATTGAACAATTTGGAAAATTCTCTGGATATAAGATAAATTACAATAAATCCAACGCATGTCTCTTACATATGAACCCAACAGAAGAAATGCAGAAATTATACCCTTTTAAATGGTCACCAGAAGGTTTCAAATATCTAGGAGTACACTTCACACCACAACTAATTGATTTATTTAAAAAGAATTACATTCCCCTTACTAATGACATTAACAGCGATCTATGTAGATGGGCCAAACTACCTTTATCTCTTTTAGGGAGGATAAATGTCATCAGGATGAATATCCTTCCGAGACTGAATTTTCTCTTTCAAAATGTACCTTGCTACTTGTCTATAACATTCTTTAAAAAACTGAACAGTCACATTTCAAAATTTATATGGTCCAATAAGAAACCAAGAATTAAACTACTGACCCTGATGAAACCTGAACCCATGGGTGGTCTAGGTCTCCCCATTTTCCAACACTATTACTGGTCAGCCCAACTGAGAAACATACTATCATGGTCATTGGGAAGACCAGATTCTCATTGGGTACAAATAGAAGCAGGATATGTTGACCCAATACCTTTACACTCTCTCATATTTATCAAACATTTTAAAAAGATAAAAAACATGGGGCAATATTTTACTGTTGTAAACACATTATCTGTTTGGCGAGACTGTTTAAGAAAGTTTGGCACTGCTAAATTTATTTCTGTATACTCACCTATCCATCAAAATCCTGATTTAAGAAAATACTTGCATTTAACTGATAGATGGAAACAATTGGGGATAAATCAGCTTAAAGACATGGAAATTCAAAACATTTCAAGAACTAAGTTCAGAATTTAATTTGCCTAACTCAGATTTCCTCAAATACATGCAAATCCAGAGCACTATAAAATCGCTTATTAAAGAAAACAAGTTACATTTCGAACTGACTGAACTGGAAGAGAACCTAATAACACCATCTACTATTAGAGGCCAAATTAGCAAACTGTACGACATTTTAAATCAGAAATGCCAAACAGTTTTCCCAGCACTTTTAAAGACCTGGGAAACTGACTTATCCATGAAATTTGAAGATAATAATTGGCAAAATATATGTGATAGAATTTTCTTCCCATTTACTAGCAACAAGATTAAAGAAACAAATTTCAAATTCATTCATAAACTCTACCTTACTCCTATGAAAATGTATAAAATCTCTAAAGAAAACTCACCAAACTGCCCAAGATGCAAAATTAAAGAAGGTACATTTTCGCACATGTTCTGGCACTGCGACAAATTGAACAATTTCTGGAAAATGATTCATTCATTCAATGATTCAATGACATAAGCAACCGCCATTTGGACCAAATTAAATGCAGATTGTTGATTTCCATCACACACTTTGCAAAGAAATGTATTCTTCTCCGGTGGAAAAACGAACTTGCACCAACATTCAATATGTTTATAGAACAGATCTCTCAGTTTCTTCCCCTAGAAAAGATAACACTTGAAAGTCACAATAAGGGTGACCTATTTCATGACCTTTGGAATCCACTACTTTCCCACCTGGAAAAGCAGGTCATATGAGAAATATCTATTCCACACACTCCAGTGTTATTATAATGGGGTGAAGTTTTTTGTTTTTTGTGCCTGAATAGGTAACTAGCTGCCGGCGTGCGGTTGCCAACCCTCACTCCGCAGGGAGGAGCCCAGGTAGGAGCTGGACACGCAGCGACCGAGGCTTCTCGCTGTTGGAGTGGGCGCGCGTGGGGAGCTGGATGGCTTAACTTTGTTTATGATGTGTCGGTAATGTAAGATAAATTAGAACTAGCTTGTTACTGTGATTTGTCAACATACTGGTTATCTAAGTATTGGTAATGTTGTTTTTTTTTACATTATTATTTTTTTTCTCCTTTACCCTTTTTTTTTTTTTTTTAATTGCTGTTGTCCTTTTTTAATATTATTATTTCCCCTTCTTGTGTATTAGTGAGAGTGGCATGGGTGTGTGAGTGTGGATGCAGGCGTGTGTGTGTGTGTGTGTGTGTGTGTGTGTGTGTGTATGCGTGTGAGCGTGCGTGCAGAGATGACTCAATTAGGATGCGCATGTTTGCATGTATGTATGTGCGCGCACATGCGTGGAGAGGATGAGGGTGTGATATGGATGTAGAGCACTTGTTTATAAAAACTGTTCATGAGATCCATTGAAATTTTTAATGTAAATTTGTAAATTAACTCTTCTGTGATCGATTGAAAATAAAAAGATGTAAAAAAAAAAAAAAAAAAGCCTGGTCAGAGACATGAGTCATTTTTTAAGGGAGTAGGCTTAATTGTACTTTACTTGAGTATATATTTTCAGTACTCTACCCACCACTGAGTCCTACACAAATGCATAATTGTAGACAAACTAATAGTACAGTAGTTGACCATTTCAGTCTTAAGAGGATGTTTGGACAGTTTTGTTTTCATGAGGGTGTAGCGCTGGTGTTCTACGGTAACTGGCTATCGTGTTAACTGACTGAGTTACGTCACTGGCTCAGTGGAGTAGTGTAACCATGACGCTGGTGTTCTACGGTAACTGGCTATCGTGTTAACTGACTGAGTTACGTCACTGGCTCAGTGGAGTAACGTAACCATGACGCTGGTTTTTATAACATCAGACAGCAGACAATATGGCAGTTGTCTACACATATCCCGCCCCTTCCTGTAATGTAAATAACCTTACGTATGGCTCCCCATTCACTTTCCACGACCATGGCAACCTTGACAGGGACAACAAGGAGGCGGGCATATCCAAGCCCCGAAAAAAAAACCCTGAAAAAAATAGTGTGATAATGTGTCAATCATAACATTGAAACTACATTTAAAATGCCTGGTCAGAGACCACCAGCAATGCCTTCACTGACCACCAGGGGGGCACTGAAAACCTGTGGTTTATGTGAAGCACATTGAAATACTCATGTGTATGACATGCACTATACATGCATTTTCTTTGCCTGGTTGTCTTGATTATTTTGTCTTCTGTTACTGCATCCTTGTATGTTAAGAGTGCCTCTAGGGGAGAGCTGTATACTGCAAACGCATGCCAGTGTAGAGAGTGCTGAAGAGTGCCCCTAGTGGCAAACAGGGAAATGGCAAAGGCATGTCATTGTAGAGCAGCGTTTCTCAAACTGTGGGTCCACTACTGGGTCGCGGAGGCATGCCAGGTGGGGCGCGAACTGACGTGAAAAACAGGAGTTTTTTTATTTTATTTTGTATCTGTAGCCTGGGCCCAGGTAGCACCCGATGCGCAATGGACGCACTGTGTTATTCACAGGGAAGCGCTCGTGTCAAGGCAGCTTAGTTAGTCCCGACCTACATGAGATTTTGAACGTTGTTGTGAGAGTGGTGAATTTCATCAAAACCCGGCCCTTAAAAGCGCGTCTATTCTCCGCACTTTGCGAAGAGATGGTAGCTGACCAAAAGGCTGTACTGTTTCACAGCGAGGCAAGGTGGCTTTCCTGAGGTAAAGTGCTGTCGCGTGTGTTTGAGCTCCGAGTCGCCTCTTCTTGGAGGAAGAGCGCATGTTTGAATCTGCAAGCACGTTCACTAATGAACATTTCTTGACGAAGCTGGCCTATCTTAGCGATATATTTGATATATCTTAGCGATACATTTGAGTTAAATGTCCAGTTACAAGGCAAAGACAAGCACCTACCTCACCTAGCAAATAAGATTATTCACCAAAAAAACTTGAGTATGGGACAGGCGCCTCGATCGCAACAGTATTATGCCTTTGAGATTTCTGAGCGAAATCGCTGAAACGTCTGATTGGGAGGCACTCTTGTGATCCCATGTATTAAACAGTAGGCCTACACATCACATCCCTGCAAAGTTTATTTCAAAAATATTTCCCAACCAGCAGTGCTCAGTATGACTGGATTATGGATCCATTTAATGCAGCATGTTGGTATTTCATTGAATATATTGTACAATGCTGTAAAATGGCCTATACTTCCTAATATGTTGCTGGAAAACAGAAATATGTGTGTTATTTATTTATTATTATATCTGCAGCACCAGCTGATTTTAACTCTGTTGAAGAGGATATATTTAGAACTTGTCATTATTTCAATAAATTTGACAATTTTAAGCTTGACCTACCACTTTCTTAGAGCGATGAGGGACAGGTGGGGCTCGAGAACGCCCCCTTGATCAAAGTGGGGAATGAAAGAAAAATTTTGAGAACCACTGATCTACTTTGTTAACTACCACAGTCACGAGTTGGGTCGCGATAGTCTGTCATTTTTAAAAAGTGCCAGAAAAAAAGTTTGAGAAACACTGTTGTAGAGAGTGCTGAAGCGTGGCCCTAGTGGCAAACAGGGAAACTGCAAAGACATGCTAGTGTAGAGAGTGCTGAAGAGTGCCCCTAGTGGTAAACAGGAAAACTGCAAAGACATGCTAGTGTAGAGAGTGCTGAAGAGTGCCCCTAGTGGTAAACAGGAAAACTGCAAAGACATGCCAGTGTAGAGAGTGCTGAAGAGTGCCCCTAGTGGCAAACAGGGAAACTGCAAAGACATGCCAGTGTAGAGAGTGCTGAAGAGTGCCCCTAGTGGCAAACAGGTAAACTGCAAATGCAAGTTTGTGAAGAGAATAGTCAGGAGGTCACCTCTAGTGGCAAACTGTGAGACTGCAACTATGTAAAATGGTCAAGACCTAGATTGATGAGCCAGACCCACATTAAAATGTTGGGTCTGGGGACTCACCATTCGCAGTGCTCAGTCTGAGGGGCGGGATAATCGGTTGTCTTTCAAATTCCCTCTGCACGCAATAGGATAGCACTACAACTCTTGAGTCCCATGCATTTTCCCACCAGCGGAGCTAGTTGGCTAGTTCAAACTTTTGCCAACTTTTCCAAACTTTCAAATGATGTAAAACTGCTACATAACAATCTGATGTATAAAAAATTATTTAGAATGTTGGGGGGAGGTGGGTGGGGTAAATGATCCGGACTGGAACATGTATATGTATATGCTGTATAACAGGCTAGAAGAGACACAAATGAATGAGGAGGAAAGAGTTAAACATTCATGACCACATGAGCTGCTTTGTTGTTGATGGTATCAACACACCTTAACCTCCTGATACAGAACCAGTTCAGCCAGTTCTCTACATGGAGCATCTGAGACTCCAGGAAATGACAAGAGAATAAAACTCTAAACTGTAAGTTCCTTCTTTACTACATGAGCTGTATGCAATGTTACACTTCTCTTGAGTTTTGCATGTTTGTACGTTTGTATATGTTTGTATGGAGTCCTATTTGTGGCCCTATTAATAGCAGTTTAAGGTAAGAGCAGAATGGCAATATCAGTGCCCTTCTCCAATTATTGATCCTGTTATAAGTATTATATAGTATATAAAAGCAAAATAGTGGTTTGTTCTATTAGAACTTCACAGAAAGAACTCTGAGTTCAACTTTACCACCGATTGTTTTGAATTATATGCCTGGAAGATGCAGCCTGTTAAGTAGTTTTGATAGTTTCTTTATAGCTTTCTCTTCCTGGACACTCTAGACAGAGTTAAACATTCATGACAACATCAATAATTCTCTGTATTTGAATCAATGGGACAAGACTAGATTTTCACCTGGGAGGTTGGATCAGAAGATTCCAGTTTGATTTTTATTTATTTGCATATTTCCATGGTGTGTGTGATGTAATTTGTCAGTCATTTGTGTGAGGAAAGAGTTAAACATTTATGAGAGATATTTTGCTCTTGATAGTAGCACCACAGCTGACTGAACAAGTCCATCCAGTTCTCTGCAGGAATGTGAGTTCCTCCCCCTCATATGAGTTGTTGACGATGTTCAGTACATTTCTCTTGAAGTCTGTTTAATATTAAGGGTTCTATTTGTGGCCCTTTCAGCAGTTTGTAATAAGAGGAGACTGGCATAATGGGACTACACTTTCACTTGGGTGGTTCTAGTCACACTGTAAAACCAAATTAGTTGACATTAATAGGACATTGTGGGGAAACCAAATGCTTTAAAGCAACACCAAAGAGTTTTTTGCACCTTAAAATAATGTTTCCAAAATCGTTTCAGTGGTTAATCAACTCGTAACAGGGTGAACGACACTTCTGCATTCGCCTCGCGGCCCTCTATCGGCTATAACCGCACTATGTAAGTTTGCCAGTTCGGGTAGCGGTTCTGTAGTTCGATGGAATGGGACATAAAAAAACTACAAATTTGACTTGCATCTGAAGTCGCAATACATCATACTTTCATAAAATCATGCAACATATTTTACCTTGTCTGTGGACATGGTGTTGCTTTAAACCATTCTAGACTTTACATAACATAAATGAAAACAGGTTGATTTGTGTCAACAAAGAAACTTATGTGGATGCTGTAGACAAATTAATCTTACATTAGTAGTCTTTCTCAAAATCTTTTGTTAAATGATTTGTTTCAGGAGTCCCAGTTGTATGAAATAACTATTATAGGTTAAAGGAGAATTCCGGTGTGATATTGACCTAAAGTGTGTTGAAACATGATACCGAGTGTGAACGTATGTCTCATAGCCCATCTCGGCTTGTCCCCTGCACTCCAAAATCTGGCGCTAGTTAGCCGATGCTACCAACAGCTTTTTCAATGGTGGTGCTTCGGCATCGGGCTAGCCATGCAAATAAATTACTGTTTTACACCATTTACGAGGCTCAGTGTATCTCCACACTTCATTGGTAGACTTCCGAGGGCCCTGACATTTAAAACGAGACATTGAAAACTTTGAAAAAGCACTGGCAGTTTACTTACAAGACGATTTATACAGACAGAATCTTCACGAAGTTTAGCGTTTGCAGCCATCTTGAATTTAGTCACGATAAGTCGAGCGACGAGTAAGAATGAACAGGTATGATAAGGGATCAGATTCCAAATATAATTCAGTGGAAATGCATGGATTCCAGTTTCTTCCAGTAACAGCAACTGGAATCCATGCATTTCCACGGAATTATTTTTGTATCGATCGTGAGTGAAGATACTGTCTGTATAAATCTTCTTGTAAGTAAACTACCAGTGCTTTTTCAAAGTTCTCAATGTCTCGTTTTAAATGTCAGGGCCCTCGGAAGTCTACCAATGAAGTGTGGAGATACATTGAGATACATTGAAACATGATAACACTCGTTATCATGTTTCAACACACTTTAGGTCAATATCACACCGGAATTCTCCTTTAAGGATAAAATATGAACAAGCTCATTCAAATATACATTAATCTAAGTTATGTTTATGTTCTTGTTTTATTTTGATTGAGATTACTGCATTAAATAAATTGTTTTATTATAAGTTGAAGGGAAGGAATTTATCACATGTAGGAAAGCTTTTTATTATTGATAAAACATGAACAAACAGCATTCAAACTCATAAATATTTCACATGCAAAGTATCTCGAAGATGAAGAACCTATAAAAAACATAAGAAAACAAATTGTTAGCTCATGAACATTGACTCTGTTGAAAAGCAAAGTTTGCTAAATCACTGCTATGAATTCAACAAATGGGTAATGACTCTGCATCTTTGGTCTTTTGTAGTTTGTTGTTTGTAGTCTAAGTACACTATTTAACATGTTTCTATTGTCATTCACTTTGTGTTTTTGCTATGTCGAATATTTGGAATGAACAAATTAGAATTTTATTGAACTTGTTGTCGATGTATGTGTGCTTGCTTGCTAACATTAAGTATAAGCCTAGGCTACTGAATAAATCATATGTCTTAACTAAACTCCATTGTAGCATATAATGTAGATAATGATAATGAAATGGCCAGATAATGAAATCAAGCACAAAATTGTCGTGCATAACTGGCTAATACGGGCGCTATGACCAGCAAGGGCATATATAATAGGTTTGCAAAATGGGCCATAGGACTTGTCCATACCAATACTTCAGCAAAGTCATCCTTATTATTATGACCGCCGCGCAGCGAAGCGGCGGTCATATAGGTTTAGTCAGATTTTTTTTTTTTTTTCTTTTTTTTTTTCTTTTTCGCATGCCCAAATTTCCATCAATGAGTCCCGGGACACTGAAAGACCGGGGTACACGAAACTTGGTGGGCATGTAACCCCATATGGATAGCATGGAACCATCGTTTTTCGTTTTGATCTGTAGCCCCCCCGCTGGACTGGACCCCCCGATAGGAGGGTAGGGCAGACACAGTTTTCTGTGAATATCTCGAGAACCGTAGGGTTTAGGAGGACCATTTTTTTGTATGTTGATCTCAAGGGGCCATGTCAACCCATTCTATAACCACTCATTTCATGTATAGCGCCACCTAGTTAAACACAAAAAAGTAAAAATGAGGTGTTGTAATCGCAGGTATCTGTGACCTAACATAGTCAAAACTGCACGAAATTGGAAGTGTAGGATCATTATGACACCCTCTGTATGCACGCCAAGTTTCGTGGAATTCCGTTCATGGGGGGCCACACAATAAATGAAATTATGTTACTATACACCTGAAAGACCGGGGTACTCAAAACTTGGTGGGCATGTAACCCCACATGGATAGCATGGAACCGTCATTTTTCGTTTTGATCTGTAGTCCCCCCCGCTGGACAGGACCCCCCGAAAGGAGGGTAGTGCAGACACAGTTCTCTGTGAATATCTTGAGAACTGTAGGGACTAGGATGACCATTTTTTCCGTATATTTGCCTCCAGGGGTCATGTTAACCCATTTCATGTACACACATGTGCACAAACAGATACACACACACACATACATTCACAGTAATCATACGTATGACACATACTCACACAGTAGACATATGTACGCTTGCACAGGCACATACGCAGGCACACACACAAGCACGCACGCACACACACACACACACACACACACACACACACACACACACACATAACACAAACATGTACATGCACACAATTCAAGAATTTCTCAGAATTATGAACAGGCAAGATGGAGGTGGGGTTGTATAAAATGAATTTTACATGTGAAATCTATGAACTAATCATGTTTTGGTACTTGTTGTCTAGCAGATATCAGTGAGAATTGAGTGTGGATAATGCAATTTAGTGAGACAGTTAGAATCATATAGGCCTTTCAGCGTGATTTATTTTTGTGGAAAAAATGTGCTGTACTGGGCGGCGCTCATATGTTGTACCGCTCTGCGGTACATCTAGTTTGTTTTATTGTGAAGTCGTTTATTCTGATGCGTCCTCATAAAGTGTAGCCTACATCTCCAGTACAACCAGTTTAGATATGCTGTCATTTGATTGGCTGAAACCGGAAAAGTATTAAAGCATAGGCCTCTTGTTGCGTTAGTAGTATGAGGCATGCAGGTGTGTGGACTATGATCTTTCTGCCAGTAGGATGCCCCAAGAAAGGGTAAAACTTCTGATCGTATTCATCATATTCCCTTTGTCCTTTAACATGCACATGTTGCACATTTTAGTGGGTCAGCTAGGCCTATACACCAACAAATAGAAGAGATGGTTGTAATAAAAACTATCTGGATGAGTATGTGTATTGTGTTGTGTATGTTTATGTATGTTTATGTTTAGGGTCTTTCAAGGGTCAACCCTGGAGCAGACAGTGGGGTTTACATGCTTTTAGGGTCCCTACCCTTGACCTCTGACCCCATGGCCTGGCCTGGGATGAGTGTGTGCCTAATCCAGACCCAACTGTCATAAAGCAAACTAGACTACAGTGGCCAAAGACCTTAATCTGTACTGAGGAATTTACTTTAGCCTATAGGCCTACACCTTAACATTTCTATTCAAGATTCCAGACATTTGTTCTTTCTTCTTGTAGAAATACTACAGTACTGATTCTTGTTCAGTTGCAGCTGCATGTTTGTTGTGCTTCTTTCATCATCTTCTGTTTGTTCTGTGTCTTCATCTTGTCAGAATACTGAAAACAAAGATGGTGGTTCATGTTTAGCTACAGCTATAATCTATAGTATGCGGTGACACATGAAACAAGACGTAAAGCTGCATTTGTCTCATGTACATTCCCAGAGAGACTCTCCCACTGCTGCTAGGATGAGTGTCTCTCAGGAGAGAGAGGAGGCTGCAGGTCACAGTGAGACACTCAGACCAGAGTCTGCAGCACACAGCTGTGTGCAACAAAGCAGCAAACCAACACACTCTGATGGAGGGTAAGTTAATCCACAGATACAGTACACATCATACCTGTCCCCACACACTCTGATGGAGGGTAAATTAATCCACAGATACAGTACACATCATACCTGTCCCCAGACACTCTGATGGAGGGTAAATTAATCCACAGATACAGTACACATCATACCTGTCCCCACACACTCTGATGGAGGGTAAATTAATCCACAGATACAGTACGCATCATACCTGTCCCAACACACTCTGATGGAGGGTAAATTAATCCACAGATACAGTACACATCATACCTGTCCCAACACCCACTCTGTTCTTCTCTGGTGCATTGGTGCCTCATTGTCTGTATTTGGAATCATTTGGTTCATTGTCTGTGTTGTCAGTAAACTTCCTAAACTGTGCAAATGAATCCAACTGTCCATGGGATCAGCAGTAAAAACAGAATTCAGTACCAATAGTGGTCATTAGACTGATAATACCATAGGTCCCATTGTGGTCAAAAATATCCTGGCAACACTCAGGTGTGAGGAAGCACTGCAGGTTTATTCACGATACCGGGATGTTACAGTAACACTACTCAAAGTTCTCTAGGGCGAAGCCCCATCTTATGCATGTTAGTTACATTGGTAATACAAATGACATGAGTACAATGGTCTTTTCCAAAAATCCTCATACATGCAGAAATACAACAATACATGGACACTTGGACATAGCATGTGATCCATTCGCCATACGCAAGTCATGTGGCTACTCCAAGTAAGTAGATACAATACAATACATATACATCCTTCAGCATTTTAGTCTAGTTCCTGTTGAGATATTCCTAATATTACTGTATACACTGCAAAAACTGCTTATCTAACAAAATCTCACCAAGTGTTATTAATCTTATATCAAGATAAAAAAAACTAGTTGGTATTGTTTTCAGTATAAAGAGACTTACCTAGCGCTTCCTTGTGAAAACATTTGACTTAATTTAAAAAAAGTTTGACTTATTTTAAGACATCTCATCCTGAAAACAAGCATTTTTTTCTGCCAGTGCGTTAAGCAAATTTGTCCTAAAAACAAGCAAATTTGTCTGCCAGTGCGTTAAGTAAATTTGTCTTGATAAGACTTCTTAAAATAAGTCAAAGTCATCCTAAATTAAGTCAAAATGATCTTTCGAGAGGGCACTAGGTAAGTCTTTTCATACTAAAAATGATAAGATTATAATATTAATCATTATACGATTAAAAACGCTTGGTTAGATTTAAATTTTTGCAGTGCTTTATTAGAAAATCGTGACATGGAGACAGCAAATGACAGACAAAGCAAAGTTGATGCACAGTATTGAATGTATAGAAAGCATACACAGAATATAAGAAAATGAAATGTTAATCACTTATATGTAATAAATGTAGATTAGTATTCACTTCTAATACATATATACATATACCCCCACACCAGTGTTCGAATTACGTGGGAGCCAGAGGGAGCCGAGCTCCCATAGAGTGAGGATTGGCTCCCATGAAAGAAACAAAGTCAAAAATCTGAGGGGGTCTCTGATATCTGAAGGTGTCTGGCATTGTAATTTAATCTTAAACAACCGCTCATTATCTATCCCTGTGCGATCTCTTACCATTACAGACGTGAAATTAAAATATAGGCTACGGGACGTAGACCTACCCTACGCTCTTGAACGCAGCATGATGACATTAGACTATATGAGCAAACCGCATACGATCGATTTGACAGCACTCGCAAGTCTGAAGAAGTTATCCTGCTTTGATGAGAATGTTTATTTACATAGGCGTTCATTGGGCTAGCCTGGGTTGATACGTACGGAAAAGTCCTGTTTGCTGTTGAACTTGCGCCTCTTCTATGTTGATTAACAAAACCATAAATGATGGCCCATAATGCAGCTTACTTCAGTGACTCTGTGAACTGATCTGTAGCTATCCTCTGTCATTCAGAGCTTATTCGAGATATTCACAGAAAACTGTCTCCGGCCACCTACAGGCCAGTTGGTGTATAGCCAGAGATATTGTGATGAAAACACCTAATTTTTTGCTTTTTAATTTTTAACTAGGTGGCGCTATACATGAAATAAGTGGTAATGGAATGGGTTGACATGCCCCCTTAAGACCAACATACAAAAAAAGGTGGACCTCCTAGGCCCTACGGTTCTCGAGATATTCACAGAAAACTGTCTCCGGCCACCTACAGGCCAGTTGGTGTATAGTAACATAAATTAATTTATTGTGTGGCCCCCCATGAACGGAATTCTACAAAACTTGGCGTGCATTCAGAGGGTGTCATAATGATCCTACACTTCCAATTTTGTGCAGTTTTGACTATGTTAGGTCACAGATACCTGCGATTACAACACCTCATTTTTACTTTTTTGTGTTAACTAGGTGGCGCTATACATGAAATGAGTGGTTATGGAATGGGTTGACATGGCCCCTTGAGATCAACATACAAAAAAATGGTCCTCCTAAACCCTACGGTTCTCGAGATATTCACAGAAAACTGTGTCTTCCCTACCCTCCTTTCGGGGGGTCGAGTCCAGCGGGGGGGCTACAGATCAAAACGAAAAACGATGGTTCCATGTTATCCATGTGGGGTTACATGCCCACCAAGTTTCGTGTACCCCGGTCTTTCAGTGTCCCGGAAATCCTGGACGGAAATTTGGACATGCGAAAAAAGAAAAAAAAAAAAGAAAAAAAAAATCTGACTAAACCTATATGACCGCCGCTTCGCTGTGCGGCGGTCGTAATAATCTATAGGTACCATCTATAGGTATCATCTATAGGGAAATAGCCTGGGCATGAGAGTATTCTCATTATGGACATTTGGCTAATCCCTGGGAATAAATATATCCTTGCAGTAACACTTCTGCAGCCTGAAGTCTGATTTAGGGGTTCTGCATGTTGCCTACACCATTGTGAACTTGTGTAAATTAACGGTAAACTTTTAGAGTGTAGTTCAGTTTCTTTGTGTCCTTATGTAACCAGCCCACAGACACACAGACCTCCATCTCCAGTGCCCAGCTGTGTGTCCATGAAGAGTGACCAGTCCAGGGGTAGTGTGCCCGACTTCAGTAGTGAACCAGTTCCATCAGGTCTAAAGTGAGTAGTTATCAGTCTGTAGACATGTCAGTCACATGCAGTTCTACACGCACACACACACACACAAACACACACATGAGAGTTTATAACTCTCATGCCCCTCCCCCACTACCACTGAGCACCCTCTCATCGAGTTTGTGCTCGTCAGTGTGCACCAGACTGTGATTGACAGTCAGATCTCACATAGCCCTGCTCTGATTGGACCAGAAGAACTGGGAGCTATGGATTTTTGCAAAACAAATCACAGGCTCCAGGTGGAGGGAGAAGTGTAGGTTTTTTTCTAAAACCGGCTGATTTATACTGATTTATATTTGTGTGTGTGTGTGTGTGTGTGTCTGTGTGTGTGTGTGAGAGAGAGAGAGAGAGAGAGAGATAGAGAGAGATTAATTCTAAAATTGGAGCATGTATTGTTGTAATATTACTGTAAGTGTGAATAAATGCAATCACTCCACAGAGGAGTGAGTTGTTATTCAGTTTCTTGTCTCTTTATGTAACCAGCCCACAGACACACAGACCTTCATCTCCAGTGCCCAGCTGTGTGTCCATGAAGAGTGATCGGTCCATGGGTGTTATGCCCCACTTCAGCAGTGAACCAGTTCCATCAGGTCTAATGTGAGTAGTCATCAGTCTGTAGACATGTCAGTCACATGCAGTTCTACACACACACACACACACACTCACACAAACTCACACACACACTCACACTCACACACACAGCACCTTATATACAGAACTATATCAACTCTCAACTATGACTGTCTACATACAGTTTATGAACATGGCTTCTATCAGATGATCTCCAATGGCATTTAAAAACTAGCTAATAAATAATCTTCTCACTGTAATTGCAGAAGATCATAAAGACCTGATATCCTCAGTTCTGCTAAAGTGTTCTATTTGCTTGTTATATTTACACATGCAAAGTTCAGGGGTGACATGCAAAGACCTTGTGGCTCCTTGTAAAACAGCTGGGGAATCGATATAGTGTGTTTTAATGCTTTATCATGTCAAAGAACCTAACCTTAACTAACCTGAAAGGAGGAGAAATATACGACATGGAGACACATTGGGCTATCTTCACTTGAAAGGAATTTCCCCTTCGGGATCAAAAAAAGTATCTATCTATCTATCTATCTATCTAAGGAGAGAGCAGACCCACAGCGCTTCTCGAGTTCTCGAGGACATTGTCTGGAATCTCATCTGTAGAAACATCAGTGTCTCCCATATTCTAAAAAGTTTGCCATGATGTTGGCAAATCAGTGTTGTTAAAGCCGTTTTTGTTTTTCTAGTGTGAATCCAACCCACCAATCATTGTCTCATTTTCGCTGCAGTCAATTGTGATACCTACTGTAGGGGTGGGCAATATATATTGTTTGCGATAATATCGTGATTGTTGTTTTAACAATGTGCAAATTGACATGATCTAGTATTTAAATCAGGCCTACTTATGGGGGAAAACACTCAAAATCACGCATTGAAGACTCATACATTCCCAGGAGGTGTATGCGGGAGAAGCCCCTGGCTGCAGCAGAGAAAGTGTCACGTGATCACTAATGGGTCACGTGACAGATATTATTTTTTG
The DNA here is from genome assembly GCF_046254945.1 of Alosa pseudoharengus. Classification (NCBI taxonomy): domain Eukaryota; kingdom Metazoa; phylum Chordata; class Actinopteri; order Clupeiformes; family Clupeidae; genus Alosa; species Alosa pseudoharengus. The sequence goes on along the minus strand of NW_027468564.1, from coordinate 10,407,576 downwards.
TCCATATCGCCCTAGTGATACCATTTCTCTGTTTTCCAAATAGAAATACAACCAATTGTGTGAGCACACAGGGTGAACACACAGGCCTGATCAACAGCAGAACACACCTGCACACTGAACATACACCAGGCAGAAAGAGGGAACTAGGTGAGTACACATTTTGGCTATTTCATTTTGTTTTATTGATTTGATCAGGTTTTATTAAAAGTAAAGGAATGTTATCAAACTGAACAATGGCAGATAATTGTATTTATATATATAGGCCTATTTGTAGTATGTTTATGTGTATGAATACATTCAGTATTTTTTATTACTGACTTTCATTATTACTTTTTAATGACTTGTTTTGTCATTTTTAAACAGACGAAAACCTGAGGAGAGTTATAAAGAATCACAAAGCCAGTCTGAAGAGGAGGTTTGAGAACATATCTGAAGGCATCATCAAACAAGGAGCTGAGACACTCCTCAATAAGATCTACACAGAGCTCTACATCACAGAGGGAGAGAGTGAAGGGGTGAATAAGGAACATGAGGTTTGGCAGGTAGAGTCAGCATTCAGATCTCAATCCACAGAAGACACACCAATCAACTGCAATGACATCTTCAAGCCCTTACCTGGACAGGAGAAGCACATCAGAACTGTGATGACCAAAGGTGTTGCTGGCATTGGAAAAACAGTCTCAGTGCAAAAGTTCATTCTTGATTGGACAGATGGGGTAGCCAATAAGGATGTAGATTTTATGTTCCCCCTTTCTTTCCGCGTGCTGAATTTAGTCAGGGGTGATCAGTTCAGTCTTCACAGGCTCCTGCTTGACTTCCACCCTGAGCTGAAAGAGCTGAATGATGGTGAGGGATACAAAGACTGTCAGGTTGTGTTCATCTTTGATGGCTTGGATGAAAGTCGGTTGACTCTGGATCTGGAACAGAACAGTAAGTTGTCTGATGTGAAACAAACATCATCAGTGGATGTTCTGATGACAAGCCTCATTCAGGGAACTCTGCTTCCCTCTGCACTCATCTGGATAACCTCACGACCAGCAGCAGCCGGTCAGATTCCTGCTCAGTACATCGATCAGGTAACAGAAGTACGAGGCTTCAATGACCCACAGAAGGAAGAATACTTCAGGAAGAGAATCAGTGATGAGAGTCAGGCCAACAGAATCATCTCTCACATTAAAGCATCCAGGAGTCTCCATATTATGTGCCACATTCCAGTCTTCTGTTGGATTGCAGCCACTGTACTTCAGCAGATTATGAAAAAGAAAAACATTAAAGACATTCCCAAAACGCTGACCGAGATGTTCATACAATTCTTGCTCATCCAGACCACCAGGAAGGATCAGAAATATCAGAGTGAAACTAAAGCAAATCAAGAGAAAGTTCTGGAATCTCAGAGAGAGATTTTACTGAAGCTGGCAGAACTGGCTTTTAGGAGTTTGGACAATGGAAATCTGATGTTTTATGAAGAAGACCTGCAAGAGTGTGGCATTGATGTCAGTGAAGCCTCAGTGTACTCTGGCATGTGTACTGAGATCTTCAAGACAGAATCTGTGTTTCACCAGAGGAAGGTCTACTGCTTTGTGCATCTGAGTGTCCAAGAGTTTCTGGCAGCTTTGTATGTGTTTCACTCTTATGTGACTGAGAACCTTGAGGTACTGACATCCCTCATCAGTGACGAACACAGACAGAGAGATGATCCCAACCCCTCGATTTTATCATCTCTTCAAGCAGTGCTGGGCTTACAATCACAGGATCATCTACATGTGCTGCTCAAGAGTGCAGTGGATGAGGCTTTGAAGAGCAGCAATGGACACCTGGATCTCTTCCTTCGCTTCCTTATGGGCATCTCTCTGGAGAGCAATCAGAGACTTTTGAAAGGTCTACTGAACCAAACATACAGCACCTCAAAGAGTATTAAAGAAACATGTCAATATATGAAGGAGCTGAACAGAAAAGATCTCTCTCCTGAACGATGCATTAATCTTTTCCACTGCTTATTTGAAATGAATGATCATTCTATGCACAAAGAAATTCAGAAATTCCTGTCATCACCAAAGAACATCAAACAGAAGTTGTCTCCTGCCCACTGTTCAGCACTGGCCCACATGCTTCTGATGTCTGAGGATGTGCTGGATGAGATTGACCTGAAGAAATACAACACATCAGATGAGGGGCGCAGGAGACTGATCCCAGCTGTGAGGTGCTGCAGAAAGGCACGGTGAGTTTCTGATGGAGAGTCTGTGCTAACTATAGCGACTAAATATAATGTTAAGTCACTAGTCTACTACTAGCTGGGGTAAACCCAGACTAACCTGTTTTTTGACAGGCGTCAATGGTATCTTTTCCAGGGCCCGTATTCACAAAGAATTTTAAGGCTTAAAGTAGCTCCTAACTGCCAAATTTAGGAGAAACCCTTAAAAATAATGAGTGTCTCTGTCATAACTTTAGGACTCCTAATTTTTTTGACTGAGTAATTCACAAAGCATTTTAGCCCTAAAAGTAGCACCTAAGTCTGGGACAGCTTAAAAGAAGTTGAGAGGACTCCTACCTCACCAAGACCTATTCACAAACAATCCTAAGGCGCTTTTTGTGGTATTTCACGTCACGATGCCGATGTTTTGAATGAACATGCAGTTCCAGGAGCTGTCAATGGCGAGGGGAATAATTGTGCATTGTAATTAAGGGATGCAATAACGCCACCAACAACCGAAACCATTCATTGCATGTAAACTAAATGTAACGTTTCATTGTGAATCAAATTGTTTCTCCTCTTCGCCAATGTAGGCCTATGTGTCTTCTTAAAGATTAATTTAAAAACCTGTTGCAAAGATACTGCTTCAAACTGCAAAGATAGGCCTACTGTATTTCATTATGCTACTAGGCTATTTGCTTTGTCTTACTCTTTATTCATTTAGGCCATTTATTAATCATTGTGCATCCTTCACAGCACTTGTGTAGTGCACACATTCTCATCAGCAAAGACCTGTCACCTGTCACTCATCATCATAGGGGAGGTTTTTACCATCATTCCCACGTTATAATCATCTGCCAATCAAGATGGTCACTTCAATCAAGCTCGTGCATGAGTAATAATGTCACCATAACCATAATGTCAACCATAACCTTTGTGAATAACTTTTAAGAGAAAACTCCTAGGTAAAAGTTTTTAGGCGTACAATGCACAATTATTCCCTCGCGATTGAGAGTAACATCGCAACGTGACGTGAAATGCCACACAAAGTGGCTTAGGATTGTTTGTGAATAGGTCTTAGTGAGTTAGAAGTAGTGATGCACGATATATCGGCGGCCGATATATTATTAGCCGATAAGTGAAAAAATGAAAATATTATTATCGGTCCGATAACAGAATTCTGGCCGATAATTTGCGCCGATATTTTTTAAAGTCCTAATTTAGGCCTACGTAAGGTCTGTCTGGCTACACTGCTACTTGAGCTTTGTTGGCTATACTTTTTCCTCAATATAATGTCAGCGGTGTGAATGTATTTCACCACTCTAACAAAATATGTGGATATGCGTTCATTTGGGAATCTGTGCATCTCAAAATCCTCTCGTGAATTATCCACCATTTAACCTTAACAGAGCAGAGCTCAGCCCTATCTAGAGCCGTCTTGTGCTGGTGTGTTTGCACTTTACCGCGCTGGTCGGGGAAACAAATAAACAAACACGTTAGTGGGACGAGTACATAAGCAGGCCTAGTTCTAAGTTGTGTTTCTAGTATTATATTTGCTTTACTTTAGCTTGGGTTTTATATTATTACCTAGAAATATGCTAACCATTCGTGCTTCAGTTCCAGACAGGTCATCATAATAAGTTATTAAAACCTTCGGGGCTAACTCCTTTCATTTCTGCTGCAGCAGGTTGTGCGCAACAGAGTAGACGGACATACAGTAAGATACAGTCTAAGGAGTTGCCGCTTTATTCTGTTACCCACAGTTGAAACTAAACCTAAGTTTCCCTCACAAACTCTGATTTGGTCGCTATACTGTAGCTTATTCCAAGCTGAGCCGTTTATGAGCGTTTAGTCCTAAATGAACACGATTCAAACTCTTTAGCCACTCACTCGCAATTCACTGACGTCAGGTTCACTTAAAGGAGCCACACATACTGTAGGGCTAGGCTACTGTTATGTTTGACTGCCGTAGCCTACTATTGAGGACTATTATGAGTTCTGTCCATCATTTGGTGGTAGGTAAAATTACTGCAATAAAATTATGCTTATTAAATGCTTTCCCCAAATCACTTTTCACAATTTTTTTTCAAGAGTAATATTATCGGTTATCGTATCGGTCACAACAAACCAATAAATATCGGTTATTGTTATCGGCCCTAAAATTCCATATCGGTGCATCTCTAGTTAGAAGGCCTCTCAACTTCTTTTAAGCTGTATTGATGTGTAATACCCATTTTATAACAGTTTGTTAAATTAAAAACAAGTATCTTTACTGTTTTAAAAATGCAAGATGGTGTACACTTAATGTATTTCGATGTTATGAAGTGGAAAATTCCATCTTCATTACAGGATTGTGGTTGATAGTGAGGCATAAAGAAATTGCTTATATGTATACAATTGTCCTCTTACAACATTATGTGTGTAAACACTTCAGTTCTGTTCATCTTTATTTACCATTTTGCCCAGGTACAAGTACATGTACATTGGAAGTCTTGTCGGGTCTCACTGTATGTGTATGTGTGTCTGTGTCTGTGTGTGTGTGTGTGTGTGTGTGTGTGTGTGTGTATGTGTGTGTGATTTGGCATGGAAATGATCTGCGAAAGATCACTTGATTGTGTTGATTTATCGGGGCACATTGTATCCCTTACATTTATCCATCTCTGCAATATTTTGTCTTTATTTGTGTTGTTATGCAGACTTGCTGAATGCAAACTCTCAGAGAAGTCCTGTGGAATTGTGGCTGCTGTTCTACAGTCACCAAACTCCCTGACAGAGCTGGACCTAAGTCACAATGACCTGGGGGATTCTGGAGTTCAGCTTCTCTCTAAGGGACTGTCTAGTCCTAACTGCAAACTGCAGACATTAAGGTTGGTGTTAGACATGTCTTTGTAAAGGATTATTATTAGGACTAGTGTGGCACATTATGGTTTGGTTGGTGTTTTATGGGTCTTAAGGCCTGTCCACACCAAGTCCAATTTTTCGGATGAAATTCACAACAAATTAAGCAGGTTAATAAACACAGTTATTCTAATTAGTCTGTACTCACTGAGGATGAAATGAAAATGAAAAAAAACATCAGACTTCCAGGTGTTCAAGAGTGAGAACTCCACCACAGACAGCTTTCCCCACCTCTTACCACCTAACCATCATTTCACACAGGGACGTCGTTAGACCTATTTTGGGGGGGCTGAAGCCACCCTAAGATGATCAAAAGCCCCCTAAAAATATATAGTAATAATATATGCGTCCAAATTCACATCCATTACTATTTGTTGAATAGCTCACGGAGTACTTATCTCACATAAATCAAGATGTCAAACAAAAGAGCGGAAGCGGAGCTTTCCGATGATAGCGACTAGGTGCTGTGAAAAATGGTTAGTTGAAAATTAACGTTGGGCATACATGACATTTCATCATATTTCCATTCACAGCACACAGCGCTTCGTCCATCTCCACCCATTACTGTCGGTGGTATATCTCACAAACTCAACGCATGGTAAATCATATAGGCTATCAGAATAAACAGCAGGCCTTACCGAACACGACGATGAAACATTCTTTTGTACAGTAGCCGTTCCCGTTCCCGAGTTTTGAAATTGCAGCAAATTTCTACATGGTATCCAACTTTGGCCTGAAATTCTAATGTAGCCTAATAGCAGCCCAAAATAATGAACCTGCTTTCCATATCAAAGAATCAAAAGTTGATCATGGCATGCACAGATCAACTGTGCTTTTGTATAGATATTTCTACCAGCATGCTTCAGGTGATATGAATGCAACAATCATGAGACATAATATGCATGTATGATCACATCATATTTTCCCAGATATGGGTAGCCTATTGTCTTGAAAACGATATAGCCTAGTGTGGTCAAAAATATCCAGGCAACACTCAGGTGTGAGGAACCACTGCAGGTTTATTCACGATACCGGGAGTAGGTCACTAGCAACAGCATGTTCCAGTAACACAACTCAAAGTTCTCTAGGGCGAGGCCCCATCTTATGCATGCTAGTTACATTGGTAATACAAATCACATGAGTACAAAAAGCTTTTCCAAAAAGCCTCATACATGCAAAAATACAACAATACATATACACTTCTTGGACATAGCATGTGATCCATGCACCATACGCAAGTCATGTGGCTACTCCAAGTAAGTAGATAATTGGTCAATACAATACATATACATCCTTCAGCATTCTCTTATGCTCTCCATAGTCTAGTTCCTGTTGGGATATTCAGGCAGAATACCCTTAACTCGTGACAAAGGGGGTCGCATGACCTTTATTAGAAAATCATGACATGGAGAGAGCAAATGACAGACAAAGCAAAGTTGATGCACAGTATTGAATGTATAGAAAGCATATACATATGTTGGAACTCCTTGCTCTCACTGAGACTTGGATCAAACCAGAGAACACAGCCACCCCGGCTGCACTCTCCACTAACCTTACACTATCCCACACCCCTCGTCCATCTGGACGAGGAGGTGGGACGGGCCTGCTGATCTCCAACAAATGGAAATTCACCCCGCTACTGCCTTCAAACAAATATGTCTCATTCGAAATCCATGCCATCACAGTGATCGCCCCAGCAAAACTCTACGTGCTGGTCATCTACCGCCCTCCAGGCCAACTAGGCGACTTTTTGGATGAACTTGACACTCTGCTGTCCTCCATCCCTGAGCATGACTGTCCGCTTCTTCTTCTCGGCGATATCAACATCCACTTAGATGCCCCAGGCTCAGCAGACTTTCTGGCCCTGATCCACTCCTTTGACCTCAAACTGGTTCAAAGCCCACCGACACACAAAGCTGGCAAAGAGCTTGACTTGATCTTCACTCGGAACTGCAGCACAGACACCCTCACGGTGACGCCTCTCCATCTTTCTGACCACTTCTTCATCCAGTTCAACGTCAGCCTGACAGAACAGCCTCCGGCTCCTCAGCCGATGGTCACGTTCCGCCGCAACATCCGGAACCTGTCTCCAACGCACTTTTCTTCTGTGGTTGCCTCCGGTCTACCTCCACTCAACACCTTCTCCTCTCTGGAGGTTAATGAGGCCACAGACTCGCTCTGCTCCACACTGAGCTCGTGTCTAGACGAGCTGTGCCCTCTTACCACAAGGCCAGCTCGATCCAAACACTCTCATCCATGGCTAAATGATACCCTCCGATCGCAGCGCACCAGACTCAGAGCCGCGGAGAGGAAATGGCACAAATCCAAACTAACTGATGACCTCAAAAACTACCAGACACTCCTGGCCTCCTTCTCAGCCAGCATCACTGCTGCTAAGACGGCTTTCTACAATGACAAAATCAACAGTGCTACAGACACTCGAAAACTTTTTTCAACCTTCAAATCGCTACTCAACCCTCAGATGCCTCCTCCTCCATCCAGCCTTACTGCAGATACCCTCGCCTCATTTTTTACAAACAAAGTGGCGGCAATCAGCGGTCAATTCTCTACATGCCCACTCAACGCATCGGACTCAGATACAGCACTCCTACAACCTCTAGGGACTGCTAGATCATCTTTTTCAGCATTCACGCCTCTCTCCGAGAATGAAGTATCTAGACTCCTGACATGCAGCCGTCCTACCACATGCTCGCTGGACCCTATACCTACAAGCCTACTTCAGTCCATCAGCCCGACCATCGCACCAGCTATCACACACGTGATCAATGCATCGCTAACCTCCGGCACATTTCCAACAGCGTTCAAAACGGCCCGGGTAACACCGTTACTTAAGAAAGCTTCTCTCAACCCTGCTCAAGTCGAGAACTACCGCCCTGTCTCACTCCTGCCTTTCTTATCCAAAGGCATTGAACGAGCAGTCTCCAAACAGGTCTCTGACTTCCTTTCACAGAACAACCTTCTGGATCCAAATCAGTCTGGGTTCAAAAGCGGCCACTCTACCGAAACGGCTCTGCTGTCTGTAACAGAAGCCTTAAAAGAAGCCAGGGCGACCGCTCGGTCATCAGTACTCATTCTGCTTGACTTATCGGCTGCCTTTGACACGGTTAATCACCGCATCCTTCTCTCTATACTCGCTAACATGGGAATCTCCGGTTCTGCTCTCTCCTGGTTTGAATCCTACCTCACAGGACGCTCGTTTAACGTATCATGGCTTGGTCAGCTATCTGCACCTCACCATCTCACCACAGGGGTCCCCCAGGGCTCAGTACTGGGCCCCCTTCTCTTTGCTATCTACACCACCTCCTTGGGACAGATTATCCGTTCGCATGGCTTCTCATACCACTGCTATGCAGACGACACACAGCTCTATCTGTCCTTTCCACCTGATGACCCCTTGGTTTCAGCACGGATCTCGGATTGCCTCTCAGACATAGCTACATGGATGAAGGCACACCACCTCCAGCTGAACCTCTCAAAGACTGAACTGCTGGTCCTCCCAGCTAAACCTACCATACACCACGACATCAACATCAAATTTGACTCTCTGTCTGTTTCACCTACCAGGACTGCAAGAAATCTAGGAGTTGTTCTCGACAACCAACTAAACTTCTCAGATCATGTTGCCTCAGTCGCCCGGTCATGCCGTTTCGCACTCTACAATATACGGAAAATCAGGACTTACTTAACTCAAGATGCCACCCAACTTCTGGTTCAGGCAATAGTCATCTCACGACTCGACTACTGCAACGCCCTCCTGACAGGTCTCCCAGCCTGCGCAGTGAAACCACTTCAGATGATCCAGAACGCGGCAGCGCGCCTGGTCTACAACCAACCCAAGAGGGCACATGTTACCCCGCTACTCATCCAGCTACATTGGCTACCTATGGCGGCCCGCATCAAATTCAAGGCTCTAACGCTTGCCTACAAAGTAGTCTCCGGTTCTGCTCCCACCTACTTGAATGCCTTCATACAGACATACGCTACCTCCAGACCGCTGCGCTCCTCAGACGAACGACGTCTAGCTCTACCTCCGGTACGCTCAGGCCAATCAAAACTTTTCTCATCTGTTGTTCCTCGCTGGTGGAACACACTGCCAGTTCCTACAAGGGCAGGGACATCCCTCTCCATTTTCAAAAAACTCCTGAAGACCCAGCTCTTTAGAGAACATCTCCTCTCATAGCAACACTTACAACAAGTCTTGCTGATCCTAGCACTCACCAGCCGTCTTAAACTGACACGTAACTGTTAAAAACAGCACTCACTGATGCACTTATTCTTACTGTACTCTAATGTTTTTTTAAATTGTCCTAATATTGTTGAGAATTGCTCTAAACTTAAACTGTTTACCATGTTGTTAGTCGCTTTGGCTAAAAATGCGTCAGCCAAATGTAATGTAATGTAATGTAATGTAATCTGCCTTATCAATGTCTAGTTGCTGCATTGATGCCTGCTCTGTTCTGTACTCCATCTCCTCCTCACACATCTGCCTTATCAATGTGTAGTTGCTGCATTGATGCCTGCTCTGTTCTGTACTCCATCTCCTCCTCATCTGCCTTATCAATGTCTAGTTGCTGCATTGATGCCTAGTCTGTTCTGTACTCCATCTCCTCCTCATCTGCCTTATCAATGTCTAGTTGCTGCATTGATGCCTGGTCTGTTCTGTACTCCATCTCCTCCTCATCTGCCTTATCAATGTCTAGTTGCTGCATTGATGCCTGCTCTGTTCTGTACTCCATCTCCTCCTCACACATCTGCCTTATCAATGTCTAGTTGCTGCATTGATGCCTGCTCTGTTCTGTACTCCATCTCCTCCTCATCTGCCTTATCAATGTCTAGTTGCTGCATTGATGTCTGCTCTGTTCTGTACTCCATCTCCTCCTCATCTGCCTTATCAATGTCTAGTTGCTGCATTGATGCCTGCTCTGTTCTGTACTCCATCTCCTCCTCACACATCTGCCTTATCAATGTCTAGTTGCTGCATTGATGCCTGCTCTGTTCTGTACTCCATCTCCTCCTCATCTGCCTTATCAATGTCTAGTTGCTGCATTGATGTCTGCTCTGTTCTGTACCCCATCTCCTCCTCATCTGCCTTATCAATGTCTAGTTGCTGCATTGATGTCTGCTCTGTTCTGTACTCCATCTCCTCCTCATCTGCCTTATCAATGTCTAGTTGCTGCATTGATGCCTGGTCTGTTATGTACTCCATCTCCTCCTCATCTGCCTTATCAATGTCTAGTTGCTGCATTGATGTCTGGTCTGTTCTGTACCCCATGGGGGGTTTATCTGCTGCTCTCTCTGTCTTAGGCTTTTCATGTTTACATGTGGAAGGGCAGGGGGCTCCCAGAACAGAGCCATACCGCCAAATGAAACATTATGCATTGCAAATAGTAATTAACTCTCTGGAGTAATTAACTAAGTAGTCTTGACTGAAATGTATATTACAATCCCTGCAAAACAAAGCTTTGAAGTTGTTTAGTGGTGACAGCACAAATGACATGAAGGAATCTCACAGTCTTACTGTGTGTGTGCGTGTGTGTGTGTGTTTGTGTGTGTGTGTGTGTCTGTTTCAGGTTGGAGTGCTGTAATCTGACAGAGAAAAGCTTCCTATCTGACCTCTGCCCTGACCAGTGTTGGGAACGTTACTTTAAAAAAGTAATTAGTTATAGTTACTCACTACTTGTTCCAAAAAGTAACTGAGTTAGTAACTGAATTACTCTATGATAAGAGTAACTCGTTACCAGGGAAAGTAACTATTTGCGTTACTGTTAAAAAAAAAGTTGCTATATGTCAAAGAATTTGGATTTTTTGAGCAGTTTTGAAAAGCCAGTTGAAATTAGTAGAACAGACAGGTGTTTGTAGGCTAAATAACTTTCGATATTTATTAGATAGATAGATAGATAGATACTTTATTGATCCCCAAGGGGAAATTGTACATCGACAGACCTACGGTTGACTTCAGCCTGTGTCATAGGTTTTTGTTGTGAGGCAGAAAGATCTAGCTTTTGCTGCTTGGAGGACATTGCTCCGAGTCCTTCTTTGCTAGTGGATGGCAAGCTATCATCTCTGGTGGAGGGGGGCTATCGGTGTTTTTGGCCACTAGCGTGTGTGAGATGCCTCATTAAATTAGATTTGCTTACAACGGATGTCGACAAAGTCTTCGCTCCTGGACATAATGTACACATTACATGCACGTTCTTGCCTTTGACCACAATGAATTTGAAGTAGTGCTTATATCTCCACCTTGAAAATGCCAACTTTTCATCGGATTGCTCCTGACCTCTGCTGTTTCATCGAATCTCTACTTTAGCTGTTGCGTGTGTGTGGCGCGTGTGCTGGCAAGTGTGTAAAAACACTGGCTCTGATTGGCTATCATGAAACATGACTCTGCCTTAGCCAATCCTAATCGCTTACGTCGTTATTAACCCACCTCCTCACTAGCTGTGAGCCAGGGGTGCGTTCGGATTACAGTTTATTCAATCAATGCAAAGTAAGTAACGCACCGCATTTAACGTCCAGTAACGTTAACGGCGTTGTAACGTTGTAAAAAGTAATTAATTAGATTACTCCGTTATTGACAAATTAACGCCGTTAGTAACGCTGTTATACTTAAACGCCATTACTCCCAACACTGGCCCTGACCTTACACTCCTCAAGTCTCAGACTGAGTGACAATGGGCTGCTGGACTCAGGAGTCAAACTTTTATGTTCTGCTCTTTGTAATCAAAACTGCAAACTGGAGAAATTATGGTAAGCATCATGTCATGTAATGTGTGTGTGTGTGTGTGTGTGTGTGTGTGTGTGTGTGACTGAGTTAATAGATGATTGGTGATTAATATTTAGATGTGTAACTCTGTTTCAGGCTGTATAACTGTGCTGCTGCCATCTGGCTTGCGTTTTAAAACTCCTATTGCTTTTAAACAGAGGTACAAACATTCCTTCATCCCCTTTTCTGTCCAAGTACTGAATGCACACAACAGGAAAATATACACGTGTCCATTTTTGATGGCAGCAACAGTAGCTTGACCTCTTCCAGTATGTCTGCTCTTGGGTTTAGAGGAAGGTCCTGGTGGCGTACCCTGTAGGTCACCAAAGAGGGGATCAGACAGAATCTTTACCTGACACTCAATGAAGGCCACAAAGTCTGGGAACAAAGCTCTGTAACCACAGCGCTCCTGTAGCTCCCACATTTATTAGCTGCTAGATTAGAATTCCACGCTGGTTGCATGTGATTGGTGTATTCAAATGCACTTCACCTGAGAGGTCTCGCCCATATCAGAGTTCCCACCTTGGCATTCCGCAGGGAGATCCCATTCTCCAACTCATATTATTATTCTGCTTTAATTTGATTTCCTACAACACCATCTCTACAGGGGCCTAAAACATGAAGAAAAGGTTTGAGTCAGCAAAAATACAAATAATCACAAAGCGTAAATTGAAAGTATGGTGGCAAATCCAAAGCGCCAAGCGTAGCGTGACACAACGCACTGTAGCATCCTCACACAGAATTGTACACACCAATCATTGGAGTTGGAGCTCATCATTTCTGAATTTCAGATGTGCATGTTGAACCATATGATCCACACTATTTCCTATTTCCTTTTTATCACACAGGACAAAATGGCCTGGTTTCCATGGCAACATTTCAGCCTTCTACTCCAAGTCCAAGTGAGTACACACACACACACACACACACACACACACACTTACTCACCCTACCAAAACACACATACAGAAACACATACACAGGACCACAAAGAAGATTCAAGGCCTAAAAAGCCCCCCAAACATCAAGTCAGAACAAAGACTAAGTAAAGGTCATGATCAAGGAAAATGTCTTCCTGCAGGAATCCCTCAGCTTACATTGCTACCAAAAGTGGATCAGGCCCAGAGGTCAAGAAGGACATCAGAGTGATCTACAGGAGCAAGAAGATCAAGGAGAAGGTACGTTTTCATCAGAACATCTGCCTGTGCACAATATATACACACAATATATATGTATAGGATACAGTCATCATGTCTTCTCTTCTCTTCTTCTCTCTTCTCTTCTCTTCTCTTCTCTTCTCTTCTCTTCTCTTCTCTTCTCTTCTCTTCTCTTCTCCTCTCCTCTCCTCTCCTCTCTTCTCTTCTCTTCTCTCCTCTTCTCTTGGCAAACATCTCTTCAGATGCAGGAGTGCAGTAACAGACTGGGAGTTTCCTTTAATGAGTTTGTTCAATGGAGACACATTCTCTCTCCCTCACATACACACTTACACACACAACTGGATCTGGTTGTACAAAACCCATTGCTTAGACGTGGCTCAACATGCAGTGCCACATATGGTATGGCCATTCCTCTATGTGTGTGTGTGTGTGTGTGTGTGTGTGTGAGAGAAGGATGGAGAGATGTGTGTGTGTGAGAGAAAGACAGAGAGAGGGAGGGAGGGTGTGTGTGTGTGTGTGTGTGTGTCTGTGTGTGTGTACACTTTGTTGAACTCACCCTTTTCTGAATTGTCCTTTACTGAGCCCCTGATGTCCATTAGTAACTGTCTCTGGCTCCACAATTGTTCCCCTTGTGTGAATGCTGAGGCCATAACGTCCAAACAGCGGGAGGTGAAGGGTGAGATGGCTAAGCAGCTCTGCAACAACCTCACGCGGCTCATGACTGAAAGGTTGAGTCACTACGAGACAGCCAGTCAACACTCCCTGGCCACTGGTTTTGCAATTCAGGGAATTCCCAAAATGCTGTGAGAAGGCTCACAGCCGAATGTTCTTCTCTTTTAAGAGACAGCACTCCATCTGACCCAGAAGCACAAGAGCCTGCTGAATCCTCAGCTATGAATCTATGGTCAATATTGCCATGTTTATATTGTATTTTTGTAATGCATTGTTTTTTGTCCCCATTCAGGAACTGGCCTATGGGATTTGCTGGAGCCACATGTTTGGGAGAGCAGGAAGGTGAAAAGTGCCACTGCAAATGCCACTGTAGAGGTGCAGCAGTACTTGAGTGAGCCAGACATCCCACGCTCAGAAGACCCACTCCAGTGTTGGGTTCAGCACAAGCACGTCTGTCCTCATTTGGATGTGCTGGCCCCAAATATTCTGTGCACACCAGCCTCCTCGGTGCCATGTGAGCGCTTTGATTTCTAAAGCTGGTGAAGTGGTCAGCAAGAGGAGAAACAGACTCAGCCCTGGCACAGTGGAACACATTCTATTTCTGAATAAAAATGACATTTCATTTCTGTTCCCACAAACTTGTCACCAAGCACAATCATATCCCCCTGACCTGTCCACGAGCACTGTTATTGTCCATGAGCACCATCACTGACCTGTCCACGAGTACTGTTATTGTCCACGAGGACCATCACTGACCTGCACGAGCACTGTTATTGTCCATAAGCACCATCACTGTTTGTTAACTGTCACAAGCACTTTCACTGTCCCAAAGTATGTCCTTGCCACTGTCAAAGCACTTCCCCAAAAAACAGTTTCTATAAACACCTTACCTTGAATACCTTGAATTGGATCAATAAATGATCTATCTATCTATCTATCTATCTATCTATCTATCTATCTAACACTACACTGGCAGTAGACTACATGTCAGACTGTTAGATTGCTCATATAGCCTATGCCTTCTGCACTGCCTATATCTCACCTATTTGGCTGAGGCTACGCACTCAAAATAATCACATAAATGTGTGTGCAATGTGTAATGTGTTCTTCATTCATTTCCCTCCCAAATTGATGTAGTTGTTTACAAACATAAGACACGTTCACAACCAAAATCTTTTTTTGTGTGTGAGAAGGCAATTAAATTAAATGCAAGGTCCCAAATAGGCTTAGTAATGTATCATTATTTTGACCGCCGCGCATGTCCAAATTTCCGTCAAGGATTCCCGGGACACTGTAAGACCGGGGTACACGAAACATGGTGGGCATGTAGCCCCACATGGATAGCATGGAACCATCATTTTTCGTTTTGATCTGTAGCCCCCCGGCTGTACTAGACCCCCCGAAAGTAGGGTAGGGCAGACACAGTTTTCTGTGAATATCTTGAGAACCATAGGGCCTAGGATGACCAATTTTTTCCGTATGTTTGCCTCCAGCGGTCATCTTAACCCATTCCATGTGCACACATGTGCATAAAGAGATACACACACACACACATAAACATAAACATGTACACGCACACATGCACAGAAGAATTTCTCAGAATTATGAACAGGCAAGATGGGGGTGGGGTTGTATAAAATGAATTTTACATGTGAAATCTATGAACTAATCATGTTTTGGTACTTGTTGTCTAGCAGATACAAGTGAGAATTGAGTGTGGATAATGCAATTTAGTGAGACACTTAGAATCATATAGGCCTTTCAGCGTGATTTATTTTTGTGGAAAAAATGTGCTGGACTGGGCGGCGGTCATATTTTGTACCGCTCTGCGATACATCTAGTTGATTTGATTTTAGTCATAGAAGCTAAATTCGAAGGCAGGCCACAGGTAAAATCCAACAAACCCAATTCACCCCACACGGCAATAGTTGAATAGAGCTTTTGAGGTATTGCTACTGCTCCAACACTGAAAGGCACTGTTAGAAAAAATGTGCTGGAATGGGCGGCGGTCATATTTTGTACCGCTCTGCGGTACATCTAGTTTATTTATCCATTAATTCATGCTCAACATTTATTAATCTTTGACTCAAAGACATTCATGGCTAATATCTATGAAGCAGTTTGTGACACAATGCTATCTCACCACCAGAGGTCCTCATAGAGTTCTGAAGCTTCGAATACTGAACCATTTTCTGATACAATTGGATTGAAAGCTTCACTGGTTCAGAAAGTTTCAGTTCGCCATCACTACACAGCACTCAAAGAATCCTCCATAGAAATGCATGGGGCCAGTTCTTAAACGCAATATGGCAGTTGTCTACACATATCCCGCCCCTTCCTGTAATGTAAATAACCTTACGTATGGCTCCCCATTCACTTTCCATGAACATGGCAACCTTGACAGGGACAACAGGGAGGCGGACATATCCAAGCCCCGAAAAAAAGCCCTGAAAAAAATAGTGTGATAATGTGTCAATCATAACATTGAAACTACATTTAAAATCAGAGACCACCAGCAATGCCTTCACTGACCACCAGGGGGGCACTGAAGCACATTGAAATACTCATGTGTATTACATTCACTATATACATGCATTTTCCTTGCCTGGTTGTCTTGATTATTTTTTGTTTTCTGTTACTGCATCCTTGTATATTAAGAGTGCCTCCAGGGGAGAGCTCAAAGTATATTGCGAAGGCATGCCAGTGTAGAGAGTGCTGAAGAGTGCCCCTAGTGGCACACAGAGAAACTGCAAAGGCATGCCAGAGAGTGCTGAAGAGTGCCTCTAGTGGCAAACAGGGAAACTGCAAACACATGCCAGTGTAGAGAGTGCTGAAGAGTGCCCCTAGTGGCAAACAGGGAAACTGCAAACACATGCCAGTGTAGAGAGTGCTGAAGAGTGCCCCTAGTGGCAAACAGGGCTGTACCATGAAGGGGAAACTAATTAAACCACCTAAACCAAAGACCTTCCACTCGGCGACCATATTGCACTTATCAGGCATCTATTTCGGGCAGAACCGCACATGTGCAAGGCTTCATGACAACAACATCACTCCAGCTGCAAGATCACAATAGGCCTACATGATTGGCACAATGTATTCACATGTCAACTTTTGGCCGCGGAAAGGGCAGAATATGTATAGATGACTGTATAGATGTTTGTGTTCCGATCTATCCCCATACATTTCCATGGGGGATTCTTTGAGTGCTGTATTGTCTGAAAGCATCTGTGTTGAAGATTGCCTCTAGTGGCAAACAGGGAAACTGCAAAGGCATACCAGTGTAGAGAGTGCTGAAGAGTGCCCCTAGTGGCAATCAGGGAAACTGCAAATGCAAGTTTGTGAAGAGAATAGTCATGAGGTCACCTCTAGTGGCAAACTGTGAGACTGCAACTATGTAAAATGGTCAAGACCCCCATATTGTAATTTAGCCTGACGAGCCAGACCCACATTAAAATGTTGGGTCTGGGGACTCACCGTTCGCAGTGCTGGATAATCGGTTGTCTTTCAAATTCCCTCTGCACGCAATAGGATAGCGTTACAACTCATGAGTCCCATGCATTTTCCCACCAGTGGAGCTAGTTGGCTAGTTCAAACTTTTGCCAACTTAAAAAAAGCTTAACTGGTGTGATGCTGTTCGCCAACAGCAACATCCATCTTCTTTGTTTTCAAGTAGCAGGGAATTCACGCCGAAGATTGTCATGAATTGATTCCAAACTTTCAAATGATGTAAAACTATGCTACATAAAAATCTGATGTATAAAAATGATTTAGAATGTTGGGGGGGGGGGATAAAAGACCCGGCGGTGGAACATAACAGGCTAGAAGAGACATAAATGAATGAGGAGGAAAGAGTTAAACATTCATGGCAAGATGAGTTGCTTTGTTGTTGATGGTATGAACACAATTTAACCTCCTGAGACCGAACAAGTCCAGCCAGTTCTCTACAGGGAGCGTCTGAGACTCCAGGAAATGACAAGAGAATAAAACTCTAAACTGTAAGTTCCTTTGTTACTAAATATGAATTGTTTGCAATGATCGTTACATTTCTCCTGAGGTTTAGAGGTGACTGTGCATAACGTGCGAATGTAATGTTTGTATGGAGTCCTATTTGTGACCCTATTACTAGGAGTTTAAGGTAAGAGCAGAATGGCAATCTCAGTGCCCATACATATCCAACTATTGATCTTGTTATAAGTATTATATAGTATATAAAAGCGAAATGGTGGTTCGTTCTATTAAAACGTTACAGAAAGAACTCTGAGTTCAACTTTACCACCTATTGTTTTGAATGATATGCCTGGAAGATGCAGCTTAAGTAGTTTTTATAGTTTCTTTATAACTTTCTCTTCCTGGACACTCTAGAGAGAGTTAAACATTCATGACAACATCAATAATTCTTGGTATTTAAATCATTGGGACAAGACTAGATTTTCACCTGGGAGTTTGGATCAGAAGATTCCATTTTGATTTTTGTTTATTTGCATACGTATTTCTATGGTGTGTGATGCAATTCATTCAGTCATTTGTGTGAGGAAAGAGTTAAATATTCATGACAATATGTTTTGCTCTTGATAGTAGCACCAAACCTGACTGAACAAGTCCATCCAGTTCTCTACAGGACTCTGAGTTCCTCCCCCTCATATGAGTTGTTTATGATGTTCAGTATGTTTCTCTTGTAGTCTGTTTGTTATTAAGAGTTCTATTTGTGGCCCTTTCAGCAGTTTGAAATAAGAGGAGACTGGCATAATGGGATTACACTTTCACTTGGGTGGTTCTAGTCACACTGTAAACCCAAATTAGTTGACATTACTAGAACATTGTGGGGAAACTGAATACCTTAAACCATTCTAGACTTTACATAACATAAAACTAAACAGGTTAATTTGTGTCAACAAAGAACCTAATGTGGATGCTGTAGACAAATTAAGCTGACATTAGTAGTCTTTACTCAAACTCTTTAGTTAAATGATCTGTTTCAAGAGTCTCAGTTGTATAAAATAACTATTATAGTTAAGGATAAAACATGAAAAAGCTCATTCAAATATAAATGAATCTACGTTATGTTTATGTTCTTGTTTCATTTTGATTGAGATTACTGCATTAAATAAATTGTTTTATTAAAAGTTGAAGGGAAGGAATTTATCACATGTAGGAAAGCTTTTTATTATTGATAAAACATGAACAAACAGCATTCAAACTCATAAATATTCCACATGCAAAGTATCTTGAAGATGAAGAACCTATAAAAAACATAAGAAAAACTTTTAGCTCATGAACATCGACTCTGTTGAAAAGCAAAGTTCGCTATATCACTGCTATGAATGCAACACATGGGTAATGACTTTGGTCTTTTATCGAGAGCACATAGTTTGTAGTCTAAGGTAAGAAACCCACTATTTAATGTGTTATATTGTCATTCACTTTGTGTTTTCGGTATGTGGAATATTTGGAATAAACAAATTAGAGTTTTGTTGCATGAACTTGTGGTTGTTGTATGTGTGCTTGCTTGCTAACATTAAGTATAAGCCTAGGCTACTGAATAAATCACATTTCTTAACTAAACTCCATTGCAACATATAATGTAGATAATGATAATGAAATGGCCAGATAATGAAATCAAGCACAAAATTGTTGTGCATAACTGGCTAATACGGGCGCTATGACCAGCAAGGGCATATATAATAGGTTTGCAATATGGGCCATAGGACTTGTCCATACCAATACATTAGCAAAGTCATTCGTATTATTTGTTTTGTTGTGAAGTCGTTCATTACGATGCGTCCTCATAAAGTGTAGCCTACATCTCCAGTACAACAGATATGCTGTCATTTGATTGGCTGAAACCTGAAAGTGTCAAAGCATAGGCCTCTTGTCACGTTAGTGGCAGACACATGAGGCCTGCAGGTGTGTGGACAATGATATGTCTGCCAGTAGTAGGATACCTCAAGAAAGGGCAAAACTTCAGATCAGTATTCATATTCCCTTTGTCCTTCATAATGCACACTTTGCCCCTGTCTAGTGGATCAGCTAGGCCTATAGACCAAAAAATAAGATATGGTTGTAGTAACAACTATCTGGATGAGTATGTGTATTGTGTTGCGTATGTTAGGGACCTTTAGGGTCTTTCAAGGGTCAACCCTGGAGCAGTCAGTGGGGTTTACATGCTTTTAGGGTCCCTACCCTTGACCTCTGACCCCATGGGCCTGGCCTGGGATGAGCGTGTGCTTAATCCAGACCCAACTGTCATAAAGCAAACTAGACTATGGCCAACTCGATCTGTACTGAGGAATTTACTTTAGCCTATAGGCCTACACCTTAACATTTCTATTCAAGATTCAAGACATTTGTTCTTTCTTCTTGTAGAAATACT
>NW_027468564.1:10337504-10385004 GCF_046254945.1 Alosa pseudoharengus | reverse complement strand
TTGCTGATCCTAGCACTTACCACCTGTCTTGAACTGACTGTTTAAAAACAGCACTCACTGATGCACTTATTCTTACTGTACTCAACCTTTTTTGTAATGTAATGTAAAGTTGCTTGGTAGGGGGCCGAGGGGGATCTCATGGCCATAGCCAGCTAAGACAATAGTGAGCAACAAGTCCCCACACAGATGTACATTGACTGTGAAAGGCATGCTTTAGAAATGCAAAAGATTGGCCAAAAAGACTGGTCTTACAGTAACCACCTAGTGGAAGTACAATTGTAATGGTTTAAAATCTGGGCATTGTCTTCTTGATTGCTGCCTGTAACACATTCAAATTATTAGATTCTGTGTAAATTATGTACAAATGATTAAAGTGTACAAATTAGTATAATGACATTTCAACAAAATCCAGTTCTAATTTCTTTATATTTCAATATTAGTAGTAGGTCTGGTATGTCTGTCTTTTGTGAAATGATAGATAGATAGATAGATAGATAGATAGATAGATAGATACTTTATTGATCCCCAAGGGGAAATTCAAGATGGAATGGATCCTTTAAATCTGTGAATCTGGACTTGTATCTGTTTTCAGAATATAATAGAATAATGCTTATTACACATTTTAATCAGTAGATTGTCTGAGGAGCAATTAGTCCAAGTATTCTTTGTCTGATGTTCTTGCAGATTAAGGGCTGATCTGACCCAGGATCAGTCCAGGTGTGGAGTGTGTGAGCAGGTACTGAGGGACCCAGTCATCACCACCTGTGGACACAGTTTCTGCAGGCAGTGCATCAGCAGCTATTGGGACAGGGTTCCCGCGGATCCTTAAAAAGTCTTAAAAAGTCTTAAATACAACTTTCGGTTTTTAAGGCCTAAAAATGTCTTAAATTGTCTGGGATGTCTTGAATTTTCGAAAGGGAGGTATTACATTTATGGGACCGCCAGCAAATGAGCGAGTGCAAGAGAGCGAGTGAAATGTCTCCATCAGGTTTCGTGTATTTAAAAAGCAATGTATAAGTGACTATGAGGCTGCGGGAGATAGTGTAGTGGTTGCAGAGTGAAGATGTTTTTCACGGGTGTGGTTAAAGGTGTGAAAACGGTAATAATACAGTAGGCTATGAACAAATATGCCTGACGTTTTCGTGCAGAGGCCTGAGGGATACGCAGGTAGCCTACGTGAGCGGGAGAAAGAGTTGGTAAGCCAGTTAGCGATAGGTTGGCCATACTTTCGAATTTAGGCCTTACATATGGATTTTAAAAGCCCTGTCTGCGTCCGGCGCAGCCTCAAACCGGACGCTCATTTTTCCTCCTTTTTGGAGTTGCGCTGGGCATCTAGAATCTTTGCTCGGACGCAGCAACGTTTCACAAACTATGGACGCGAAGACTGCTGGTCAAATGATGCGCAGTGCTTCTGTCACTTGTCTGATCATTTGCTGCGCAATTTATGAAGGAACCACGGACTGACATAAAAAGAAGACAAACGTTTTCGCAGTCAGGAGGAAATACTGTACATGTTAAGTTGATCTTTCCAGCGTGTGTTGCTGGCCTAGCCTAGGGAAGAAAATATCTGTCTAAGTTGTACCTGTAATATCTGTCAGCAGCTTTCTTGCCAGCGTTTCCCAGTAGGCCTAGCCTACTTCGCAAAAGTTGTGAAATAATAACCGCATATTTTTTGAATGTCGGCAACTGGCTACATAAAAAAACGTGCATTCATAATACGTGCGTGTTTGAGATGAAACCAGCAGTTTTCAGCAGGATCATGCCAGGAGGACCTCTTAATTTAAAACAAGTCAATGGTTTTACAATGTTTCAGTCAAGCTTTGATTGGTTTAGATACAACTGGTATGCAAAATGTAAAGTAGTGGATTAACTTTAATTTGCTGTGCTGCATATGGGACAAGATGCACATTGTAAATTATATAAAGTAGGCCTATTAAAATATTTAAATAGCTTAGTCTAACTTTGAAAAAAATATTGAAGGGAATCCAGTCCAGTGCACATGTCTTTGGCAAGTACTACAGACACAGGTGAAGAACAGTCAGCCTCAGCCAGTAAGCACAACCAGATATGTACAGCCAGCTTCAAAAGCAAGCAGCCCAGACCCTAAAATTGGGCATTTATAGCTGTGAAGGTAATTCACACACAATTATTTTTCTTTCGCCAAAATATATTTGGTAACTTCTGTAGACATCCAAAATGGGGTGGGGGTTAAAATTAGTAGAAAAAAAAAACTATTGCTTAAAACAGTTTTAAGTTGTCGTATGTATCTTTTTGCTGTGGTATAGTCTTAATTTTTTCATTTAGATGTCTTGAAAAGGTCTTAAAAGTCTTTAAATTTGCACTTGGAAAATTTGCAGATACCCTGTTGGGAGCAGCCTGCACTACCAGGAGACCAAGTCTGTCCCCAGTGTGCAAAGACATGCAGAACCCAACCTCCTCTACAGCCTCCTCTGGATGAACACACAGATATGAGCACACAGGGTGAACACACAGGCCTGATCAACAGCGTAAGACACCTGCACACTGAACATACACCAGGCAGAAAGAGGGAACTAGGTGAGTACACATTTTGGACATTTTGGCTTTTTAGAGAGATTAATACTTTATTCATCCCTGGGTTAAATTTTAGAAATCCAGTAGCTTATACAACCATAATACAACACACATACATACACACATACAGTATATCTCACATACATAAAAATCACTCACAGAAATGTAAAAATGAAAGGAACCATATGTAAGATTGTGGCCAAAACTGGTACTGCAATCACTTTCAAATTACTGTAGAGCGGTGTATCCCCTCCCCCTCGCCCCTGACTCAAGGTTGCCAACCTGGATGCCGAAGACTTTGTGATTAGTAGATAGGTGGAGAGGTGGAGGGTGGTGCATCAGGCCAAAACACAACATGACATGACAAAACATAACATCAACATCAGTTGAGGGCTGCAACTTCACTTTTTAAATGACAATATCCTGGCCGGAAATATTTGAAATTAACATGATTTATTAATGTCTAGTGACCTATCAGGACCATTTTATGATTAATTGAAATACATTTCTTACATACGGTTCCTTTAAAGAGCGATTGAAGTGATTACAAAAGTCTGGTATGGACTGACTATGTAATGCATTGACCATGTTAAGGGGCTATGGGTTGAGTGTGTGCAATGGTGGTAGTGCAAAAGTGAACAGTGCAGGGATTGAACAGTGCATTTTAAACTTTGTATTGATTTAATGGTTTTCTGAGAAGTAAAGTAATGTTATCAAACTGAACAATTGTAATTTTCAAATGTTGTCATTTTTAAACAGATGAGGACCTGAGGAGAGTTATAAAGAATCACAAAGCCAGTCTAAAGAGGAGGTTTGAGAACATATCTGAAGGCATAATCAAACCAGGAGCTGAGACACCCCTCAATAAGATCTACACAGAGCTCTACATCACAGAGGGAGAGAGTGAAGGGGTGAATAAGGAACATGAGGTTTGGCAGATAGAGTCAGCATCCAGATCTCAGTCCACAGAAGACACACCAATCGACTGCAATGACATATTCAAGCCCTTACCTGGACAGGAGAAGCACATCAGAACTGTAATGACCAAAGGTGTTGCTGGCATTGGAAAAACAGTCTCAGTACAAAAGTTCATTCTTGACTGGACAGATGGGGCAGCCAATCAGGATGTAGATTTTATGTTCCCCCTTTCTTTCCGTGAGCTGAATATAGTCAGGGGTGATCAGTATAGTCTTCACAGGCTCCTGCTTGACTTCCACCCTGAGCTGAAGGAGCTAAATGATGGTGAAGGATACAAAGACTGTCAGGTTGTGTTTATCTTTGATGGTTTGGATGAGAGTCGGTTGAGTCTGGATCTGGAACAGAACAGTAAGTTGTCTGATGTGAAACAATCAGTGGATGTTCTGATGACAAGCCTCATTCAGGGAACTCTGCTTCCCTCTGCACTCATCTGGATAACCTCACGACCAGCTGCAGCCAGTCAGATTCCTGCTCAATACATCGACCAGGTAACAGAAGTACGAGGCTTCAATGACCCACAGAAGGAAGAATACTTCAGGAAGAGAATCAGTGATGAGAGTCAGGCCAACAGAATCATCTCACACATAAAGGCATCCAGGAGTCTCCATATTATGTGCCACATTCCAGTCTTCTGTTGGATTGCAGCCACTGTACTTCAGCAGATGCTTGGACAGGACAACACCCAAGAAATTCCCACAACTCTGACTGAGATGTTCATACACTTCTTGCTGATCCAGACAACTCGGAAGGATCAGAAATATCAAGAAAGACAAGAAACAGATAAGAAGAGGCTCTTGAGATCACAGAAAAAAATACTACTGAAGCTGGCAGAACTGGCTTTCAAGAGTCTAGAGAATGGCAACCTCATGTTTTATGAGGAAGACCTGAAAGAGTGTGGAATTGATGTCAGTGAAGCCTCAGTGTATTCTGGCATGTGCACTGAGATCTTCAAGACAGAATCTGTGGAATCTCAACAGAAGAAGGTCTACTGCTTTGTGCATCTTAGTGTCCAGGAGTTTCTGGCAGCTGTGTTTGTGTTTCACTCGTATTTGGCTAAGAACCTTGAAGCTCTGAAATCCCTCATCAGTGATGAGCAGAGAGATGAACTCAATCCGTCAATGTTATCTTCTCTTAAATCAGTATTAGGATTACAAACTGAAGACAACTTACATGTGTTACTTAAGAGTGCAGTTGATAAGGCTTTGGAGAGCCAGAACGGACACCTGGATCTCTTTCTTCGCTTCCTTATGGGAATTTCTCTGGAGAGCAATCACAGACTTCTGCAAGGTCTACTGAGCCGCACACACAACAGCTCAAATAGCATCAAGGAAACATGTCAGTACATGAAGGAGCTCAACAGAGAAGGTCTCTCTCCTGAACGATGCATCAATCTTTTCCACTGCTTATTTGAAATGAAGGATGATTCCATGCACAAAGAAATTCAGACATACTTGTCATCACCAAAGAACATCAAACAGGAGTTATCTCCTGCCCACTGTTCAGCACTGGCCCACATGCTTCTGATGTCTGAGGAGGTGCTGGATGAGATTGACCTGAAGAAATACAACACATCAGATGAGGGACGCAGGAGACTGATCCCAGCTGTGAGGTGCTGCAGAAAGGCACGGTGAGTTTCTGATGGAGAGACTGTGCTAACTATAGCGACTAAATATAATGTTAAGTCACTATTCTACTACAAGCTGGGGTGAACCCAGACTAACCTGGTCCTAAAAATAATGGGTTTGTCACTCATAACTTTAGGACTCCTAATTTTTTTGACTAAGAGTAATTCACAAAGCATTTTAGCCCTAAAA
Source organism: Alosa pseudoharengus (assembly GCF_046254945.1). Classification (NCBI taxonomy): domain Eukaryota; kingdom Metazoa; phylum Chordata; class Actinopteri; order Clupeiformes; family Clupeidae; genus Alosa; species Alosa pseudoharengus. The sequence goes on along the minus strand of NW_027468564.1, from coordinate 10,379,659 downwards.
GTAGCACTTAAGACTGGGACAGCTTAAAAGAAGTCGAGAGGACTCCTAACTCTCAAACAATCCTAAGGCGCTTTTTGTGGCATTTCACGTCACGATGCCGATGTTTTGAAATTAACATGCGGTTCCAGGAGCTGTCAATCGCGAGGGAATAATTGTCCATTGTAATTAAGGGATGCAATAACGCCACCAACAACCAAAACCATTCATTGCATGTAAACTAAATGTAACGTTTTATTGTGAATCAAATTGTTTCTCCTCTTTGCCAATGTAGGCCTATGTGTCTTCTTAAAGATTAATTTAAAACCTGTTGCAAAGATACTGCTTCAAACTGCAAAGATAGGCCTACTGTATTTCATTATGCTACTAGGCTACAGTATTTGATTTGTGTTACTCTTTATTCATTTAGGCTATTTATTAATCATCATGCTAGCCTCGTGAGACCATCCTGATCTCGCGAGCTTCAGGGTTTCACTCGCAGATCAGTCTGGATACTTTCCGTTAAAGAGAATTTGGAGCAGTTCACAAAACGAACGTCCAATCAGCGTTGGCTTTGAGGCGGGTTGAGGTGTGACGCAACGAACAACATGACGGCATCCACAGATGAGATGAGCATAGCTATCGCGCAAGTTTTATTCAAATTAGAAACTATTCCTGGGTAAGCTGTGAAGCTATGAGTCTCAGCCATGCAGCTGGGAGGAATGAAAGACAGACATCCTCCACGGCTGATTCCAGTTCACAATGGAGGAATATACTTTCTTCAGAAGTGTAGGGCCTACCGTGAAAACTTGATGGGAATTGTCGTTGATTAGGTTCATGTCACATACAAATGGTAAGTTAAAACATCTTAACGTTAGTCACGTTACCTAACTTATTTGTAGCCTATGTTAAACGAAGGCATTAGAAGAACACTTTGTTCATCTAATTGGTTGATTTGGCCCGTCGATAACCAACAAAGGTAGTGATAGACAGATGGTTTATCCAATCAGCTAACCAGTATTTCCGCCCCTTCCCAAAAGTTCTTTAATGAAAAGTTCCCAGATGGATATGCGGAGCAAATCCATCTGGCGGAGTCAGGTCCCAGATAGCAAGCATAGTCGGCCCGATTCTGGCTGAGTGCTGGCAGTGTCGGCTGAGGTCCGAGTCGGCTGAAGCACAGTAAACACAGTCGGCCCGATCCTGGCTGAGTGCTGCCACTGTCGGCGGAGTTTCAGGTCGGCTGAGGCACTGTTTCCTTGAATGGGCCGACACTGACACGCAGTAGTTGGGCTGATTACTGAGTGTATTATTTGGCCCGATTGGGGTTTGATGGGCTACTGCCAGTTTTCGAATCAATCTCGGCAGACGGATTTCATACAGTGTGTGGCCCGATACTTCAGGAACGAACAATGATCAGTATCGCGGCTGTTGGCGGCAAAAATGAAACATTTAGCGACAGCCGGACGCTAAGTTAAACGTACATGGCCCAATTCTGTAAAGTGACTGTCGGCCCATTATATGTGGAAGAGCCACGAGCAGAGCAACTGTTCAGTTTGAAACCAGCAGGACGGCGCGAAACTGTCTCGTTTTGGACACTGCCTGTGGTAAGTAACATGCAACTTTACCTTTACCTGTTATTGCATGTAAATCATTATGAATGTACGTAGGCTTATTATTGCAGACAAAGTTTAACAAGTAGCATAACAAGAATGGGTGTTTCAATCTAACCCCCTTGACGATGACGAAGCTAGCGGTAACATACGTTTTTCTTAGCCTACTTTGTTGGCCTAATTACCGTTAACGTCAGTGTTGGTAGTTAGTCAAAAACGTTCAGTGCTGTAACGTTAGCTATACTTGCATAATTATGTGGTTTTCAAAGAAAAGTGTGATCTAATAATTTTAGAAATAGCTTAACAGTTAAACAGTATTGCATGACTTATAGCGATTGGTAATTGGGCATTTCATCGTTATCTATTCCAACTTCAGGCACTAGGCAGGCAGGACTGAGACTGTATGCCTTAAGAGAGTGTGTGTGTGTGTGTGTGTGTGAGTGTGTGTGAGAGAGAGAGAGAGAGAGAGAGAGAGAGATTGTAGCAGGGTGGGTCCTGTCCTGGTCATGTAACGCTCATCAAAATCTGTATTTTAAGGTCGTTCTGTACTGAGGGGTTGTTTATGATCATGTAATCATTTTGAACACATATACTTCCATTACATTAACCTAACGTTACTGTGACTTTTTTTAAATGTACACCTCAGAATCCAGGCCACACTGACCAGAGACCTGCCTGCACTCTTTTGGATGAAGAATACATGTGTGAACCATTTCTTGTGTTGGAAAAACAGGAGACCTGAAGAGCTCTTGGTAAGTTGTACATTGATTTAATAGAATAAGTAATACGTTTTTGTTTAGATGAGCCAAATCATAGGAATCAGCTTTCATCTAGGCCTGTGTTTTGTGATGTGTCATTTTTAGATGCTTTTGGTTTGCCTCATCCATTATGTCAGCAAAGAACAGGAGTGGGCGTGAAGGAAGTCCACAAGCCTTTGTGCTTCAGGTCTGTATGTGTTGACAAATATGTCTTGCTCTTGGTGATTGTCATTGGTAATATATCAGCATTTAACAATCACACAATGTCAATGTTGCCCAAAATAACTACCAGGGAGGTGTTACCAAGACAGCTGCAGAGTGGCAAGACTGGGCTTTAGTAATATTTTGTCAGACAGTAAAGGATAAATAGTTTTTTTCTTTTCTTTTGAAATGACATGCTGTCCATGCATCTCAAATTGAAGGATGGATGGAAAGAACTCTTTGATCAACCCCCACAGAGAGCTGAGGTGGCTATCTGTAAGTATATTTGAGTGGACAAACAGAACTTCTCTGACAGATGACATGTTGAAATCTTGCTTTAGACCTCATAATGATCTTATAATATTATTGTATACCTAAATGCAGTTTGGAGACACCCCCGGCTGGTAGTGCTGCTGAAACTGGTGGAGGCAACAATGAAGCGGCAACAGAAAGAGAAGGCAGGTGGCAAAGGTTGCTGCTATTGAAAAATACTTTGAGAGTGAGTATGTGTGCATGTATGTAGCTGGGTAGGTCATGGTACATGGTACAAAAATACAGAATTTAAAGCACTAGCACAACACTTGACTCACAACCCACAACTACTGACAATGGAATTACTCTTTTAGAGTGAGTGAGTGAGGGAGAGAGATAGAATATTTCTGTAAATGTTTAATGTTAATTTAGAATAATTTATTTCTTTGAATCATTATACAGTTTTAAAATGTTTATTGTTTGTGTTTTTGTATATGAAAGATGTCGATTGTTGTAGATAAAAGTAGATTGTATATTTTAATTTAACTTTAATTTCTAAAGTGATATGTAAAAGCTTGTATAATTTTATTTTGTTTGTATGTTTTATTTGCAAGGTTGTGTTTGTCAAACTTGTTAATAAAAGTAGCTTGTGCTTTTAATTACTAGTTCTGGATTTGTGTTTATTTTCAAGTACTTTTGGTAGTTAATGGGCCACATGTGGCCCGGGAACCCAGCCGACATTCAGCCAACACTCAGTAAGATCAGTTTTATAGTGCGTGGGCCAGTACAGGCCCAGAGGCCCAGCCGACACTCAGCCAACACTCAGTCAGATCAGTTTTATAGTGCGTGGGCCAGTACAGGCCCAGCCGACACTCAGCCAACACTCAGTCAGATCAGTTTTACAGTGCGTGGGCCAGTACAGGCCCAGAGGCCCAGCCGACACTCAGCCAACACTCAGTTATATAGTGTGTGGGCCAGACCTGGGCCAACAGAATGCATGACAGTCATTTCACAGTGTGTGGGCCACACCTGGGCCAACAGAAGCAATAAGAGTCATTTCACAGTGTGTGGGCCACACCTGGGCCAACAGTTCCAATAAGAGTCATTTTACAGTGTGTGGGCCAGACCTGGGCCAACAGAAACAATGAGAGTCATTTTGCAGTGTGTGGGCCACATCTGGGCCAGAGGAAATTCTTTGTGTCAGTTATCAGTAACTGGGCCATTGTTGGGCCAGAGGCCCAGCCAGAACTGGGCCAACACTCACAAAACCCTGAGGCAAGGTAGTGGGCCAGAGGTGGGCCGGTCAACTTTTGCTATCTGGGTTGGCGCTAATATCATTGGAAATCTTAGATTCCGCACGTTCACCTGATGTGTGATATCATATGTATAGGTTTAGTTTAGTTGAACCTCATCTGCCAGGTATTTGACCTACCAGGTTGACACTTCAGCGTGAAAAATACTCAATAATACTCAAAGCATACCTGAAGCCGGGGAAATGCGGGGGGAATGCGCCTGGGACGGCTTCTGAAGTAGCATCGCAAATGAGAGAAAATTTAGAAAATTCCACAGACGGGGTGCTCTTGAACCCTCTCACCGTCTCTGAAAGCATAACCATGGTTCAACAGGTAGATCTATAGATAGGCTAAACTCATTTTTCAGGCATCTGACCGACCGGGTTGACACTTCAGCGTGAGAAATCGGGGGTGTGGCGTGTGAGTGTGTGAAACTAATCAAATGCGTGTGTCTCACGGCCAAAGCGTGAGAGTTGGCACCTATGCGATGGTTAGATTGTTCAATAGCCCTATACGGAATGCATGTCTTCGCCAAAAATGACAAAATAGGATGTTATATTAATAATGCAAATGAACGGCAAACTCTGAAATATAGTCTGAAATGAGATGTTATTATCATTCAGACAACAGGGGTATACAAAAAAATCTGATTGTAGCTTACAGCAGCCGACTATTAAGTTTATAACGTTGTGGACGGCCACCAAGCGTCTTCTGCCCCACGGCTGCGCACGCATCTAGTTTTGTTGGTAAACGGGAAACCCGTGGGGTTTGGGTGACGTCGCACTCGCAGTCGCTGCCTAGCAACCGGGACAGTTAGAAAACAGAGAAGACATGAAGCTACACGGTTTTGACAGTGGGATGAAAAAGTTACTAAAAAGGCTACACGCTGTCATAACAGTCCAGTCTACTGTAGTAAAGTTAGGTCGTACAGTCACTGAGGTTGATAGTCACGTATTATTTTCAGTATGAGTCTGTTGAGTCAACATTGCGGAGGTAAGCAGTTAGTAGCTGGATGTGGCAGTTGTTTGAGGGAAGACGTTAACGTTAGCTGCTAGTCATTTGGTGACTGAAGCGGTAAGTGCTAGTGCTAACTAGATCAGCAAGAGAGTATTAACACATCCCGGTACAAACGTCTTGGGAGCTGTTTACTGTCGATCGGGAAGGACAGAGAAGAGGGAGTGTCTGCCATACGTTAGTGAGACTAAGTTAACGTTAACGTTACAACTTGGTGGACATTGGAAAAGCCTCGAGTGGAAACTGTTAGCCTGGAAGAAGCTCACCGCGCGCGCAGCCAACCTTCCCAACTCAACAGCGATTCTCAGGGCAACGGTCGCCTCGCGTCTTCCCTACCGTGGTAAAGTTGGTTTTATATTGGACGTTGGATATTCGACACATTCGAAAAATCTATTTAGCACTGACTACGAGGGTCGAGTTTGTGTCAAACCAACTTTAATGTGTTTAAACAAGGCCTGCCTATATTACACAAAGCTTCTTTTGTCCAAAAACCCATGTTTTGATTTTATGAATTTTTTAGGCTGATAAAAGATTTCAATCTATTATGCGGCTTCACCTTTTGACTTACCCATACTAAAACACATCTCCTGAACTCGGCTTACTGCCCTTTCTAGTACACAAAGCTTCTTTTTCCCTAAAACCTACTCTTTGATTTTATACAATTTTTAATGTTAAATGTTTCAAATCTATTATGCGGCTTGCCCTTTTGACCTACCCATGTCAAAACACATCTGGTGAACTCGGATTACTGCTCTATATAGTACACAAAGCTTCTTTTTTCCAAAAATCCATTCTTTGATTTTATAAATATTTTTTAATGTAAAAAAAATGCTTTAAATGCTTTAAATCTATTATGCGGCTTGACCTTTTGACCTAACCATGTCAAAACACATCTGTTGCACTCAGCTAACTGCCCTACATAATACACAAAGCTTCTTTTTTCCAAAAACTCACTCTTTGATTTTATATTAATTTTTTACTATTCAAAAATGCTATGAATCTATTATGCGAATTGACCTTTTGACCAACCCATGTCAAAACACATCTGCTGCACTCAGTTAACTGCCCTACATAGTACACAAAGCTTCTTTTTTTCAAAAACTTACTCTTTGATTTTATATACATTTTTTACTATTCAAAAATGCTATAAATCTATTATGCGGCTTGACCTTTTGACCTACCCATGTCAAAACACATCTGTTGCACTCAGCTAACTGGCCTTCATAGTACACAAAGCTTATTTTTTCCAAAAACTCACTCTTTGATTTTATATTAATTTTTTACTTTATAAAAATGCTATAAATCTATTATGCGAATCGACCTTTTGACCTACCCATGTCAAAACACATCTGCTGCACTCAGCTAACTGCCCTACATAATACACAAAGCTTATTTTGTCCAAAAACTTACTCTTTGATTTTATATTAATTTTTTATTATTCAAAAATGCTATAAATCTATTATGTGGCTTGACCTTTTGACCTACCCATGTCAAAACACATCTGCTGCACTCGGCTAACTGCCCTACATAGTACACAAAGCTTCTTTTTTCCAAAAATGCACTCTTTGATTTTATATTATTTTTTTATTATTCAAAAATGCTATAAATCTATTATGTGCCTTCACCTTTTGACCTACCCATGTCAAAACACATCTGTTGCACTCGGCTAACTGCCCTACATAGTACACAAAGCTTCTTTTTTTCAAAAACGCACTCTTTGATTTTATATTATTTTTTTACTATTCAACAATGCTATAAATCTATTATGTGCCTTCACCTTTTGACCTACCCATGTCAAAACACATCTGGTGAACTCGGATTACTGCTCTATATAGTACACAAAGCTTCTTTTTCCCAAAAATCCATTCTTTGATTTTATAAATATTTTTTAATGTAAAAAAAATGCTTTAAATGCTTTAAATCTATTATGCGGCTTGACCTTTTGACCTAACCATGTCAAAACACATCTGTTGCACTCAGCTAACTGCCCTTCATAGTGCACAATGCTTCTTTTTTCCCAGAAACTCACTCTTTGATTTTATATTAATTTTTTACTATTCAAAAATGCTATAAATCTATTATGCGGCTTGACCTTTTGACCTACCCATGTCAAAACACATCTGTTGCACTCAGCTAACTGCCCTACATAGTACACAAAGCTTCTTTTTTTCAAAAACTTACTCTTTGATTTTATATACATTTTTTACTATTCAAAAATGCTATAAATCTATTATGCGGCTTGACCTTTTGACCTACCCATGTCAAAACACATCTGTTGCACTCAGCTAACTGGCCTTCATAGTACACAAAGCTTATTTTTTCCAAAAACTCACTCTTTGATTTTATATAAATTTTTTACTTTATAAAAATGCTATAAATCTATTATGCGAATCGACCTTTTGACCTACCCATGTCAAAACACATCTGCTGCACTCAGCTAACTGCCCTACATAATACACAAAGCTTATTTTGTCCAAAAACGTACTCTTTGATTTTATATTAATTTTTTATTATTCAAAAATGCTATAAATCTATTATGTGGCTTGACCTTTTGACCTACCCATGTCAAAACACATCTGTTGCACTCAGCTAACTTGCCTACATAGTACACAAAGCTTCTTTTTTTCAAAAACGCACTCTTTGATTTTATATACATTTTTTACTATTCAAAAATGCTATAAATCTATTATGTGCCTTCCCCTTTCGCCTTACCCATATCAAAACACATCTGCTGCACTCGGTTAACTGCCCTACATAGTACACAAAGCTTCTTTTTTTCAAAAACGCACTCTTTGATTTTATATTAATTTTTTACTATTCAAAAATGCTATAAATCTATTATGCGACCTGACCTTTTGACCTACCCATGTCAAAACACATCTGCTGCACTCAGCTAACTGCCCTTCATAGTACACAAAGCTTATTTTTTTCCAAAGCCCACTCTTTGATTTTATAGATGTTTTATTATCAAAAAATGCTATAAATCTATATTATACATTTATTGAAAATTTAAAGAAATCCAGTTGATTTACACAGCCAAATGGAACTTTGGATGAAAAACAAAATATAGTTAACTTAATAAATATAAATGATGTATGTCTACCTACAAAGAGGTAGCTTGTTTTTTTGCATTTTTGAATAGTAATAAATTAATATAAAATCAAAGAGTGAGTTTTTGGAAAAAAGAAGCTTTGTGTACTACTGTATGTAGGACAGTTAGCTGAGTGCAGCAGATGTGTTTTGACATGGCTAGGTCAAAAGGTGAAGGCACATAATAGATTTATAGCATTTTTGAATAGTAAAAAAATAATCTAAAATCAAAGAGTGCGTTTTTGAAAAAAAGAAGCTTTGTGTACTATGTAGGGCAGTTAGCCGAGTGCAACAGATGTGTTTTGACATGGGTAGGTCAGAAGGTGAAGGCACATAATAGATTTATAGCATTTTTGAATAGTAAAAAAATAATATAAAATCAAAGAGTGCATTTTTGGAAAAAAGAAGCTTTGTGTACTATGTAGGGCAGTTAGCCGAGTGCAACAGATGTGTTTTGACATGGGTAGGTCAAAAGGTGAAGGCACATAATAGATTTATAGCATTTTTGAATAGTAAAAAAATAATATAAAATCAAAGAGTGCATTTTTGGAAAAAAGAAGCTTTGTGTACTATGTAGGGCAGTTAGCCGAGTGCAGCAGATGTGTTTTGACATGGGTAGGTCAAAAGGTCAAGCCGCATAATAGATTTATAGCATTTTTGAATAATAAAAAATTAATATAAAATCAAAGAGTACGTTTTTGGACAAAATAAGCTTTGTGTATTATGTAGGGCAGTTAGCCGAGTGCAACAGATGTGTTTTGACATGGGTAGGTCAGAAGGTGAAGGCACATAATAGATTTATAGCATTTTTGAATAGTAAAAAAATAATATAAAATCAAAGAGTGCATTTTTGGAAAAAAGAAGCTTTGTGTACTATGTAGGGCAGTTAGCCGAGTGCAGCAGATGTGTTTTGACATGGGTAGGTCAAATGGTCAAGCCGCATAATAGATTTATAGCATTTTTGAATAATAAAAAATTTATATAAAATCAAAAAGTAAGTTTTTGGACAAAATAAGCTTTGTGTATTATGTAGGGCAGTTAGCTGAGTGCAGCAGATGTGTTTTGACATGGGTAGATCAAAAGGTCGATTCGCATAATAGATTTATAGCATTTTTATAAAGTAAAAAATTAATATAAAATCAAAGACTGAGTTTTTGGAAAAAATAAGCTTTGTGTACTATGAAGGCCAGTTAGCTGAGTGCAACAGATGTGTTTTGACATGGGTAGGTCAAAAGGTCAAGCCGCATAATAGATTTATAGCATTTTTGAATAGTAAAAAATGTATATAAAATCAAAGAGTAAGTTTTTGAAAAAAAGAAGCTTTGTGTACTATGTAGGGCAGTTAACTGAGTGCAGCAGATGTGTTTTGACATGGGTTGGTCAAAAGGTCAATTCGCATAATAGATTTATAGCATTTTTGAATAGTAAAAAATTAATATAAAATCAAAGAGTGAGTTTTTGGAAAAAATAAGCTTTGTGTATTATGTAGGGCAGTTAGCTGAGTGCAACAGATGTGTTTTGACATGGTTAGGTCAAAAGGTCAAGCCGCATAATAGATTTAAAGCATTTAAAGCATTTTTTTTACATTAAAAAATATTTATAAAATCAAAGAATGGATTTTTGGGAAAAAGAAGCTTTGTGTACTATATAGAGCAGTAATCCGAGTTCACCAGATGTGTTTTGACATGGGTAGGTCAAAAGGGCAAGCCGCATAATAGATTTGAAACATTTAACATTAAAAATTGTATAAAATCAAAGAGTAGGTTTTAGGGAAAAAGAAGCTTTGTGTACTAGAAAGGGCAGTAAGCCGAGTTCAGGAGACGTGTTTTAGTATGGGTAAGTCAAAAGGTGAAGCCGCATAATAGATTGAAATCTTTTATCAGCCTAAAAAATTCATAAAATCAAAACATGGGTTTTTGGACAAAAGAAGCTTTGTGTAATATAGGCAGGCCTTGTTTAAACACATTAAAGTTGGTTTGACACAAACTCGACCCTCGTAGTCAGTGCTAAATAGATTTTTCGAATGTGTCGAATATCCAACGTCCAATATAAAACCAACTTTACCACGGTGTCTTCCCTGCCCACCAGTGACCAGTCTCCGCTGCTGGTCCTGCTAAGAGGTGTGTTGTGTTTGTGTGTCGCCTGAAATGTACTGTAGCCTACGGTTTGTTTTACACATTCTTTTAGCGACCTAGTGGAACAGTCAACGTAGACTAAACCTAACACGTAGACTAGTTAACACGGAGGATTTTTCTTAAAAGACGCTCGTTTGAACAGCCATCACGATCGGAAAGTCTGTTGGTCTCCATGGACTGAACTGATACATTGATGGACTTTTGTCACAGCAAAGGGTGTGTGTGTGTCTGTGCGTGCGTGTGTGTATGGATGGGATGGATGAGTGAACTAACCTGATGGGCTCAACCGATTGTGTTCCGTGGTTCGACTGCACTGCGCTGGCCTAACGTTACAGTATGTCATATGTGACGTGTTAAGTTGAAATATTCACTCCGGGGTTTCATGACGTATCTGGTGTGTACAGGGCTTCAGTACAACACTTCAGTATGTAATCTAGACCAGTGTTTTTCAACCTTTTTTGTGCCACGGCACACTTTGACACTTAAAATTCCAACGGCACACTAACATCCTGTGTGAAGAAAAAAATAAACATACCATAGCCTACAATTTCAAATAATACACAGATATGGCCTTATTATGGCTTCTATGCAAGACCTGCTCAATAAAACAAGCGCCCTCTGTTTCATTTGTAGGTGACAATATCTAATTTAATTGTTGTTATGAACTGGATATGTGATGATTCTGTGAATATTGGATATGGGGCCCCAGTTGTACAATGCCTGCATACCACAAATAGTGCAATCATACAATCAATGAGAGCATGTGGTTATAAATTATTTGATGCAACAGTTGCTTTTCTGGACCAGTGAGTGACAATTTTAATTTTTAATTTTCTGCAGCACACCTGATGATCTCTCACGGCACACTAGTGTGCCCCGGCACAGTGGTTGAAAAACACTGATCTAGACTAGAGAACCAGAAACATCAAGATGTAGTCTGGATTTATTTATTTATTTATGTGTTTATTTATTTATACATACTTACATTTACATAAGTGAGGATACATGGAATTGTGTCCCTACTGTGTAATCTCCACACAGAACAGAACATTTGATTTGCAGACTTAAGCAAAACACTCTTTATTCAAAAAACTTTTGAATAACAAAATACATTTCCTACTGTATAGTGTCTCCATACAGAACAACAGTGCATTTGATTGGCAGATACCATAATCAAGGAAAAGCGGGAAACCCAGGAGTAAATGTACTTCTAATGTAACTCTAGTGTTGTTTAACAAGTAGGCTACAGTATGTGTCCTGTTACTGTTACTGCAGAAGGACTCTAGTCCTCACTACAGGCAACAAATGAATCATGAATCAATCAATAATCAGCAAATCTAAATGCAGCATCAACTGTTTACACTGGTACCATTTTCTGTGCATTTTACTAAATTTAGTCGATTTGATTCAAAGTAACCTTGCATAGTGATATGTTGAGTTCTGTCATAATTCTGTCAAATGTTGTTGCAGATTTACTGACTGTAAACTCACAGATAAATCCTGTGAGATTGTTACTTCAGTTCTACAATCACCAAACTCCCTGCTACAGCTGGACTTGAGTGACAATGATCTGGGGGATTCAGGAGTTCAGCTTCTCTCAAAAGGACTGTCCAGTTTTAACTGCAAAATACACACATTAAGGTGGGTATACATTTTATTATCATCTTAGATTTCCTGATTAGGGAGAAAAACCATGACAATATAACACCAATTGGTCAGAACCAAAAAGTAGCATTGAACATGCTTAACCTTATTGCTTATGCTTAGAGTTTCAAAATCTGTTTCTGGATTGGTCTAGTCCGTGACACATTATGTTACAATAAAGTAATATGGCACGAGTGAGAGTGGCATCGGTAGCAGATATCACCATGGCTGTTATTTGCAATCAGGCACGAGGCCAGAGGCCAAGTACAGTGTGTTTTACATGGTGCCTGAACATTGATTTAGAGCACTGGAGCAGTTCTGTAGTGTATTGATATTTTCTATAATTTTTATTACTATTAATAATAATGCCTATTCTTACAGTCCACTGCCCAACAATGTCATTTAGGTACTGAATAGATATAGTGCTGATAGGAAGTTTTTTCAGTTAAATTTTGACAACTGTAAAAACAAATGTGTCTAATGAGGAGTGTGTACTAATTCAATATCTCCTCCACACTTCGCATCACAGTCATCATATTCAATTTACTAGAGTCTCTCTCTCTCTCTCTCTCTCTCTCTCTCTCTCTCTCAGGCTCTCTGATTGTCTCATCTCAGAGAAGGGTTGTGGTTTTCTTGCTTCAGCTCTGTCTTCAAACCCCTCCCGTTTAAAACTGCTTGATCTCAGCTACAATTATCCTGGAGAATCAGGACTGAAGCTGTTATCTGCTAGACTGGAGGATCCTGTCTGTAAACTGGAGATACTGAAGTATGTTCAGAAAGAACCCCCATTGTTGCACATTTAAACATTCAGCACGTTTTCTTGCCAGGAATAAACCGTTTTGAATCAGTCTACTGCCCAAATTCCATTTATGTCAATATTCCGTTTAACCTGTTTACAAGCAAGTAGAATGTCACATTTTGAGCATATTGCTGTTTACATAGCAATCGACATTATTCCAAATAAGTCAGTGACGCAGCCTAATAGGCTCCCAATGTCCTGACGTAAATCTCCACTGGTGGAATTCCCTCTTTTGGCTGCATAATACAACGTCTTCAGGGTCTTCCACCTGTATTTCACTTGTTCAAGCGTACATCGATAGCCATCCTCATCAAGTTTTTAACAAAACTTTTTAAAAACGTCGCTATTACGACATTTTCTCCCGTCGATGAACTCCATGACGTGCATGATTGCAAGACATAAGTTTGTCTACTCGTCTTTCAAAAAGTGTGTGCGTTGTTTTGCCATGATTAGGAAAGTGCCTGAGAGACAATCGGTTCATGTTATCCTAATTCTGTGGGAATTGAGCATGCGCAGGCCTACAACACTCTTCCTTCTGGGAGCATATTCCGTGTAAGGTGTTTTCATGACCCAATATTCCATTTAAAACAGGCTTTGGTTTATTAATAAACTGAATATGGCCTTTTTCGGTTCATTTCAATCAGAATAAGGTGTTTACAAGACACACGCATATTCGGTTTATTCCCAATAAACTGATTGGAAACCGTTTATTTGCTGCATGGAACCGTGCTGATTGTGTCCATTTTGGAGACTATAGTTATTTCTTCATACCGAGTGTACCGGCCTATTTTCAAATGTGTATTATAATAGCTGCTTTACACTGAAGTATATTTATCTCTTTGATGCAGCATGCAATAGTGCAAATATTTAGAGGTGCATTCAAATTCACAGCCGTAGCCAAATGTTGAGGAACCCTTTGCAAACAGTTTTCTGTTTGTGTGTAACTGTTCCGAGAAAGCATATTGACCATAAACATTCATGACTGTTTACCGAATCTGAACGCCTCTCAGATTCCAGGCTGCAAGATTAACAGAAAGACTTGTGTTGCTGGTGGTCCCTGATCATGCATTAAATAATGTAGTTTCACTGTTGGAAAGTGCATTTGTTATTCAGAGATAGTACTCAGGTTGCTCACTAACTCTATCTAAGTACAGGATAGACAGTGTTGGGGCTTTTTACTTCATGATTGTCTCCTTCTGAGAACTAAAGGAGCCTTGAGGCGTCACCTTGGGACAAGTGGGTGCCTTTGTATGCGTGTATGCGAAGCATATATGTTTATATATATACATACATATATATATATATATATATATATGTATATGTATAATTTATATATGGCAGCCGACTTTTCTGTGGGATAATAAATCACCTTACATTTCACAGGTGGCACAAATAGAAAATCAGCAGTGTTGACATCTGTCAAATGGTACATGTTTCTGACATTTTGCTTTTCTTACAGAACTGACCATGCTTTAGACAGAGAACGACCACGTTTGCTGAGATGTAAGTTCTTTTTTATTATTGTTTATTGTGTTGGTAGATTGAGTAAGAGTGTGTGTGTGTTTATGTGTGTGTGTGTGTGTGTGTGTGTGTGTGTGTGTTGGTAGATTGAGTAAGAGTGTGTGTGTGTGTGTGTGTGTGTGTGTGTGTGTGTGTGTGTTGGTAGATTGAGTAGGTGTGTGTGTTGGTAGATTGAGTAGGAGTGTGTGTGTGTGCTAGGGATGTAACGATTACCGGTATAATGGTAAACCGCGATAAAAATGTTGACGATAATAATTACCGTTTTCATTTCAAACATCATGATTATCACTGTTGATTACCGCGGTGTGGAAACCGTGTGTTTAATCCATCCCAGCTCCATCCGAGCCTGCTTTTGACATACAGTAGGCCTGGTACAATGGAACAAAACTGGTACCCTACTGATTCTGTTGTCTAATTGATGGTTTTAACTACTATTCGGATTAGGCTACACCTGATTTTAAAAGGCGGAACTCTAGCCACTCTGTACTCTGTCTTTTTATGTTCGCGTCCACATTAAATCCATTCCACTCGCGTTATCAGGAGAATACAGTAGCCTAATAAAGTTTTATTTTGAACGCTTACTTTGGTCTCACTCATTGCATCCAAATAACAGAAATAGCAAACTCCAAGTTATGGTAGGGTAAATTAAGCTATAAGCACATAGCCAATTAAACATGAAGAAAAAAGTGAACAGGACACTTTTTGAAACTATTTCAGCTTGTGTAGACCTATCAGTGCTTTCTGAACATATTGAACACACTTTTAGAAATACCGTGATGATACCGGAAACCGTGATAATTTTGGTCACTATAACCATGAGGTTAAATTTTCATACCGTTACATCCCTAGTGTGTGTGTGTGTGTGGGTAGATTGAGTAGGTGTGTGTGTTGGTAGATTGAGTAGGAGTGTGTGTGTGTGTGTGTGTGTGTGTGTGTGGGTAGATTGAGTAGGAGTATGTGTGTGTGTGTGTGTGTGTGTGGGTAGATTGAGTAGGTGTGTGTGTGTTGGTAGATTGAGTAGGATTGTGTGTGTGTGTGTGTGTGTTGGTAGATTGAGTAAGAGTGTGTGTGTGTGTGTGTGTGTGTTGGTAGATTGAGTAGGTGTGTGTGTTGGTAGATTGAGTAAGACTGTGTATGTGTGTGTGTGTGTGTGTGGGTAGATTGAGTAGGTGTGTGTTTTGGTAGATTGAGTAGGAGTGTGTGTGGGAAGATTGAGTAGGTGTGTGTGTTGGTAGATTGAGTAGGAGTGTGTGTGTGGGGGGGGGGGGGTAGATTGAGTAGGTGTGTGTGTTGGTAGATTGAGTAGGAGTGTGTGTTCCCATTCCACCCACTCCTCCTGTCTGCATATGTGTGTGTGTTCCCCATATTCTGATGTTCTCTCTGTATGTGTATGTGTATGTGTGTGTGTGTGTGTGTGTGTGTGTTGTTAAGGTGTGTGGGCGTATGTTTGTATTGACATACTGTGTGTGTGTGTGTGTGTGTGTGTGTGTGTGTTTGTTTGTTTGTGTTGAAATGGTGTGTGTGTGTTCTCATGTCATCTCTGTATGTGTGTGTGTGTGTGTTCTCATGTTATCTCTGTATGTGTGTGTGTGTTCTCATGTTCTCTCCTCTTGTCTGCAGATGCCTGTGATCTCACACTGGACCCAAACACAGCACACAGAAATCTCCCTCTCTCTGAGGGGAACAGAAAGGTGACAAGTTTGGAGAAGAAGCAGCCGTATCCTAAACACCCAGAGAGATTTGACTCCACATGGGATCCTCAGGTGTTGTGTAGAGAGGGTCTGACTGGACGCTGCTACTGGGAGGCTGAGTGGAGTGGAGATGATGGAGCTGAGATATCTGTGGCCTATAAAAGCACCAAGAGGAAAGGGGACGGTGATGACGTCACAATGGGACTGAATGCCAAGTCCTGGAGTCTGGAGTGCTCTGATCACAGTTACTATGTCCACCACAATAATAAACTCACTGACATACCTGCCCCCTCCTCCGGCTCCAGAACAGTAGGAGTTTACCTGGACTGGCCGGCCGGCACTCTGTCCTTCTACAGCGTCTCCACTGACACACTCACCCACCTGCACACGTTCCACTCCACATTCACTGAGCCCCTCTATCCAGGGTTTTGGGTTTATTATGGCTCCTCAGTGTCCCTGTGCAAGATCACATGAGCTCCTCCAATAGGTACATCCACCCTTTCTCTCTCTCTCTCTCCCTCTCTCTCTCTAATTCAGTGTGTGTGTGTGGTGTGTGTGTGTGTGTGTTTGTATGTTGTCTCTCTATTTCTCTTTCTTTCCCCCTTCCTTCTTTCCTCCCTCTCTCTCCTCCAACAGGTACATCCCCCCCCTCACTCTCCCTCTCTCTCTGTTTCTCTCTCTCTCTCTCTACTATCTACCCTCAGTCCCTTCGCTTCCTCTTTCTCTCTGTCTCTCATTCTCCTCCTTTGGGCTGATTTTCAGATTTGTGTGTGTGTGTGTGTGTGTGTGTGTGTGTGGTTTGTATGACACTGTAATGTAATACAGGCTTGTAGGCACAAGAAGCTCTTTTACAAACAACTTTAGTAAAGAGGGTATTTTTGCTTTGCATCAGATCTGGCATATCACACACATCAAGCTAATATAGCGTGTGTGTGTGTGTGTGTGGTTTGTTTAACACTGCTTTCTATTTAACAAACTGCCAAAATTCAGACTTAAATTCATCATCAAATTCAAGTCAAGACACTCCAACATTCCACAGTAACCATGTAACCGTAGCAACATCCATTGTGATGCTTGATCTGTGGCCTGGCAGTGGAGCAGGGCTTGTTGCTATGGCAATAGCTCCAGCTTTGGCCCATAGACTGTATAAAGAACTGCAGGAACACCAGTCACACACACTCCTGTTGATACACATGTGTAATGCTGAGATGCTGTTTAGATATTGATATGTATATTCAATTATATAATTACTGTTCTGGTGAAACTAAACAAATGCTGATATTGCTTTCTTTATATTATGCTCTTCTCCTAAAAATGAATGTGTGGATTATGAGAATGTTTCAACAACAACAATATGATGTATTCTGTTCTCCTTAAAGTTTAGTTATTTGCTGAATTTCTTTGAAAAAATATTTTCTGATCTGAGGTGTCAGTGGTTCTATACAGTATGTGTTGACATAAAACTTAAAATATGTAAATAAAATGTGTTTCTGACTTTAAATGTCTGAATAAAGATTCTGAAAGGAGATGTGATGAACCTGTTGTCAGTTGATTTGTTTTGTTGTTTTCTATGCCATAACAAAACAGAATATATGTGATTTTTATTTTGTGTTTTTTTTTCTTTTCTTCGAACTTCCTATTTCTGTAGTTGGACATGGCATGCATTGACCACCAAGATCATCTCTCTATTCAGTGCAACACTGTACCAGATTAGTGTATTGCAGTAGTATAATAACTAGGGCTGTCAAAATAACACATTAGCTTTGATTAATTAATTACAGAAATATTAAGGCATTAAAGAAAATAAAGCTCCTTAACATTTCGTGGTGACATTTGACACAGTGCAGTGTGGCTATAGTGACTGAAGGACGCAGACGAGAACGCTGCTTTGAATGAAACGTTTAGCCTACGTTTTAAAAAGAACGCCCAGTACAGACTAATCCTGTTGACAGGAGGATCAATCTACTCTACGGTAAGGAATTCCCGTTGCCTTCCATGGGAGTTCGTCAAGTCTGAAATATCACCAGAGCATGTTTAATAGGTAGCCTGGCCCAGGTAAAAATGAACTGTAAAATTTCATATTAAAACTGTAAAATACTTCATGGTTGAACTGTTAAAGTTCACTGTAAACAATCATCCATGTTTACAATTTTACTATAAAAGTTCATTGCATTTCGTGGTAATTTGGTCGAAATTACTTTGAAATTAACTGTCAAAGTTCATGGTGAAAACATTGAAATTAACTGTCAAAGTTCATGGTGAAAACATCAACTTGTGAATGTTTCACAGTTCAGCATTCACAGTTCTACTATGAAAATGTATAAATATGATATGTGAAATTTCATATTAAAACCGTAAAATACTTCATGGTTGAACTATTAAAGTTCACTTTAAAACAATCATCCATGTTTACATCCCTACTATGAAAGTTCATTGCAGTTCGTGGTAATTTGGTCGAAATTACTTTGAAATTAACTGTCAAAGTTCATGGTGAAAACATCAACTTGTGAATGTTTCACGGTTCAGCATTCACAGTTCTACTATGAAAATGTATAAATATGATATGTGAAATTTCATATTAAAACCGTAAAATACTTCATGGTTGAACTATTAAAGTTCACTTTAAAATAATCATCCATGTTTACAATTCTACTATGAAAGTTCATTGCAGTTCGTGGTAATTTGGTCGAAATTACTTTGAAATTAACTGTCATAGTTCACAGTGAAAACATCAACTTGTGAATGTATCACAGTTCAGCATTCACAGTTCTACTATGAAAATTTATGAATATGATCTGTGTAATTCCATATTAATACTGTAATATAATTCATGGTTGAACTATTAAAGTTCACTTTAAAACAATCATCCATGTTTACATCCCTACTATGAAAGTTCATTGCAGTTCGTGGTAATTTGGTCGAAATTACTTTGAAATTAACTGTCAAAGTTCATGGTGAAAACATCAACTTGTGAATGTTTCACGGTTCAGCATTCACAGTTCTACTATGAAAATGTATAAATATGATATGTGAAATTTCATATTAAAACCGTAAAATACTTCATGGTTGAACTATTAAAGTTCACTTTAAAATAATCATCCATGTTTACAATCCTACTATGAAAGTTTATTGCAGTTCGTGGTAATTTGGTCGAAATTACTTTGAAATTAACTGTCAAAGTTCATGGTGAAAACATCAACTTGTGAATGTTTCACAGTTTAGCATTCACGTTCTACTACAAAAATATATAGCACTTGAAAAAAAATCCTGTATTTTTTGCGGGAAAAAATAAGCCAACTGTGTTGCCAGAAAGTCGGTAAATTAAAACTGTAATAATCTTTACAAAACAACTTGTAAATTTAACATTTTGAACCTGCATCTACAACTTTGGATTTCTGCTAAATTAGCATGACCATTACGCTATATAACATTTTTTTCCAGTAAAATTTATATCAAGTTTGACACTTCTTGTACATCAAATCCCAGTCAATTTTACTAAAAAATATTAAACAAGCAACATTATTTCACTGTAAAAGCCTCATTATAGGAGTGTTATTTAATTGAATTTGTTTGTAGATACTCTTCAACAATTATTTACGATGTAATGTATTTTGATGCATTAATAACTATTTATGCGAAACCAATATATGAGTATTACAATGGTATAAAGACTTAAGTATAGTATAGATCTGAAATACCAGCCTTCTATACAAGTATGTTTCATCATACACAGATCTAGAGTTGTCTTACAAAGTTTTTTTTTTTAACCAAAAAGACTTTATTGGAGCAAAACCTCTGTAAATTCTAGAGAAAGTGTTTACAGACATTAGTGTACTACAAACTGGCATTGGCAAAAAGCACTCAGTAACAATGGAATGTAAACAAAAATATATCTTAAACTCTTTACCTTGAAGAACTAAACAGATAAAGAACTCAAAGTAAAATCTTACTGAGCTTAGTCAATAATCAGACATCATGACATCAGAATTGGGGTGAGAACTCTGGGGTACATATGAAGACAGATGTGTTTGTCTCCTCCACCGTAGATCTATTCGCTGGGTTGATGGAAACATCAGAAACATCTTGGGAAAGAGAAAAAAACACTATTAAATATAGCTGCAAGCAGCAATGAGGGGGCCAAGCAAACAAGCTGGAGTTGCCATGCAACTCAATGTTGTTACATCAGATATATGGCTATAAGCAGTCACAGCAAGTTTCATGTCAAACAACCGAAGATTGGTTAGAATTTAAGTTCACTTTCTGTTTAGCAGCGTTGCCACCTATTTTGATTGGCTGTCACGAGCAAACGACTTTGTCAATTGCTTCAGAAAGTAATGCACTAATAAATAGGGCTGGGATAAACGATTATTTTTTAAACGATTAATCTAGCGATTATTTTTTTGATGCATCGATTATTCTAACGATTCATTTTTTCAGTCCGATTCGATTTCAATTCGATTATCGATTATCTCCCAATTAATTCACTAATAGCAACTTATACATGTTTATTTACATATATGAATGAAAAAACATGAATTCTTTAACATTGCAATATATGTTTATTGCTCTTAAGATTCCAAAATAAAAGACTATACAAGTGCAAAGTAATGCATTCTTAGTCAGAGGTAGCATTCAATAAAGTTCAGTCATTTTAAGACGTTCGTGTGGGAATCCTTGCAATTAACATTAACACAGTTAAAAGGCTGCTGTGTGGATGCAATTCATAACGTAGTTATGAGAGTCTGGCCTAGATCCATAGGCATTCGTTTATTTCCGGGTGGGAGGGCACAGTTTGAGGTTTAAAATCATTGGAGTTCCTTTGAACCAATCACTAACAACCGGCGTTTCGTCATACAGAGAAGTTTCTCTGCAGCACGCCCCTCACAATCACGGGTGCATCTTATCAGCAAACAATCACACGTTTCATCTGCGTAACTCTCGCCAAAATGCATCATAGTGTTTTGTGAATGTACCCAAGTCAAACTTTCATATAAATGCATAAGTACGTCCAAAGCGCCACTTTTAAGCTTGTATTCGTTGTCGTTTTCGGGTAAAATGACCTTTTGAATGGGATTCCTATAGGGCTACTACTTATTTGATACAATCAATTATTTGATACAATCAAAAACGCTATTTTTCAAATACTATGAAGGCTCGACACAACATGAAACTTTAATCGAAGTATCATCAGTGTCTCTACACATGAACTCGAGCATTGAGAACATTGTTGGTGTACACAGAGTTTACTAAAAGAGAGGTTTTGAACAACTCACTTGTTTTTTCTGCTCGCTGCCATTTTGCCATCTTGCAAGGAGTGAGTTGTCCAAAATCTTTCTTTTTAGTAAACTATGTCTACACGAACAATGTTCTTAATGCTCGAGTTCATATGTAGAGACACTGATGATGCTTCGATCAAAGTTTCAAGTTATGTCGAGCCTTCTTAGTGTTTGAAAAATAGCGATTTTGACCCGACCATGTAGCCTACTAAACTACAGTTTGACTCGGGTACGTTTGTAGCCTATTTCAAGTGACAAAATCTATGACTAAAGTTTAGCTGACGATATAACATCCTACTCCACTGTGACTTCGTTCATGACACTCCTGTTAATAGGCTAAAGTATTACTTACATTTGCTCAAAGATTTCATAAGTATAAGTCATTTTCGCTCCCTACGTTGATGTATTCCAAGCGATCTGCTTCAGGGGCGGGGACGTAGTAATTGAAACACCATGCCTGGGTACGTAATCGCTCTCAGGGACGCCCACTGTTCGCTGGTTGGTCGGCTGCCCAACTGCCGAAGTAAACGAGCGTGAATCAACCTATTCCAGACGGAGTACTGTAGGGAAAATAAATCGACCGGAAGTACATAGACAGGCCAAGGCCAGGCTACATTAGGATATGTGGATGCATGAAATCTTTCTTGGATCATAGAAGAGATAAGTGTCTTGCAATGGTATTTTCTATGATTTTGGTAAGCATTACACAAACTAGACTCACAAGCAAATGTGATATGAGCTTGTGAGTCTAGTTTGTGTAACAAGGACATCTTCAGATGTAAAAGTTTGCCAATGGGTTGGATAGCTTACTCAAATGTAAGTAAACCAAGTAGTCCTATATGAACTTACTTTCACAGCCTAGCAACACCAGGTTGAGAGATGCAAGTTAGCAGACCATTAATGTTAGCCTTCTATTTATTGTCATCAAAACGGCAGAGGAACGAACAAGTCTCTGGCGGTCTCTCGTGTCTGCAAAAATGAGTTTGGCATCTGGCTCAATATTCTGCGCAAGGTACTGTTGTGGTAGGTGAAATTTCACAATGATTGGTCAAATTTGCGGACAAGTTGCAGAGTTTGGACAAAATTGCAAGGTCACACAGAATTTGAGGGGATTTGTCGAATTTGCATTAATTGTTGCGATCGCAAAATCCTGGACGGACTGTTAATAGCATAGATGGCCATTACATTATCATTAGATTAACTAGCTTAACAACACAGGTGACCACTTCATACTTTCTTACTGCATCATCATAACTATTCCACCTGTGTTGATGGTTAAAATTCTGAAGAAGCTACAGCCAAAATATTTTCATCCATAGATTAAAAAAAATAAGCCCCCTACCATGGCTTGATTACAACTTCCGGCACGTAACAGCACTGCTACTGGAAACATTTCTAGGGGAAACACTGTAGAGGGTATGTGTATGTGTGAGAGAGGGGAGTGTGTTTGTATGTGAGAGAGAGAGACACGTGTGAAAGAACAAGATGTGTTTGAGGGAGGTATGTATTAGACAGAGAGAGAGAGAGAGAGATGTGTGTGGGGGGGTGAGAAAAAGAGAGAGAGAGAGAGAGAAATTTTTAAGGGGCGAGTGACATTGTATAACATTTTCAATTCAGGTATCGATATTTTCATTGTTTAACAGAATAAACATCACAATGGTAAATGCTAGTAGTAGTACTGTAGTCTCAGCTTCTCTGTGATAGCCTATGCTTGAACATTTACAAGATGTTTACAATGTAAACCTCCTACAGAGAGTGTACATGCACCCATCTAGGTAGCACATGAAATCTCCTACAGTAACAAAACAACCCTATACACTATATTGCCAATGATGATTCTGCCTTGATTCGCATATGCCTCAACCCTATAGAGCACCTTTGAGATGAATTAGAGCGGAGACTGAGAGCCAGGCCTTCTCGTCCAACATCAGTGTGACCTCACAAATGCTCTTCTGGAAGAATAGTAAAAAAATCCCATAAACACACTCCTAAACCTTGTGGAAAGCCTTCCCAGAAGAGTTGAAGCTGCTATAGCTGCAAAGGGTGGACCAACGTCATATTAAACCCTATGGATTAAGAATGGGATGTCACTTAAATTCATATGTGAGTCAAGGCAGGTGACCCAATACTTTTGGCAATATGTATATATAAAGAGATTACAGAAATTAATTCAAAAGATTAGGGGCAATGTAACACATCACACATCATGCCAAGTTGCAATATATTATATATATGTTGAAAACAGAAATGTTCTAAGCCCACCTTCAGAATCTAGTTCCACAGGGATCTTGATGCCCACGAACCCCCAGCAAGTCCTCTGTGAGGCAGAGAAGGCTTTCTTTATTTCTTCATCTTAAAAGTAAAGACTCTGAAATGCAGGAAGTAAATTGCATTAATCTAGAAAATAGCTACAAGTTAGGTAATTATCACACCCACTTGTCACATTGCCAAATGAGAGACTATGGCAGTTTTCTTCCAAACCTCCCTTATGCTTAACTTAGGGTGACCAGACGTCCCCGGTTTCCGGGGACAGTCCCTGATTTCGGTGACCTGTCCCCGGCTGGAGCTGTCCCCGGAAAAGTCCCCGGTTTTCACTGTGACTGACAGACCCGAAATTGGAATAAAAGAAAGAAAGAAAACAGTGATCAAACGTACAGTTGCGCACCCTTCACGCACAGGCTCAAGCCAGTCAAAGCAAGCGCTCAGCTCAGACCTCCAAGATGTTCTAGAATGCCCATATTTCTGGTAGGCTATTTCGATTGGTGGAATAGCAGCGCGGTAGAATCTTTAAAATGAAACCACTTGTGCTGGGGACTTATTCAACTATTCATCACGAACGTGTCAGCTGCTCAAAAAGCTGCTTAAAATTGCGGAGTACTCGTCACACAGATAGCATACATATCATACGCAGATATCACGATAACGACCGGAATCTAAGCTTTCCAATGATATTAGCGTCAAGTTGCTGTGATGAATGGTTCGCGAGAAAATTTACAATGAACTTATGCAACAACTCTAGCATCGGTAGGCCTACAACAAGCGGTTCCTAGTCCGGTTTTGAAATTGCAACAAATGTCTACATGGTCTCCAACTTTGGGCCAAAATTATAATGTAGGCCTATTACGATTTATGCCAGTAAAACATTTTTGTAAGTTGTTTAGCCAGAGTAGGCCTATCCCACCATAATGATTCTCATATTGCCAGATTCCAGACAATCACCTACAAATATGAATAGCCTATATTTCTACTGGCATGCTTCCTAGAGACATTAAGACAAAAATATAAAGAAAAAAAATCATGAGACGTGAGTTATTTTTTCTTGATAAGACTGACAACTAGGCCCTATTAGGCTACCCAGACAGCATTTACATCTGTGCCAGATCCGTTTTTGAATCAGCAGATTCGCGCAGCAGTTGCACTCACTATTCAGGTCAGCTGCGCAGACCTGACGCGCCACAACTAACGGAACACTTTTCCCCCACATAAACCTGCAACTCTACGTTATGTAATTATGCAGAGTGGAAGACAGGCTGCACCGTCTTTGTGATTATTGGTAAGTACATTATACAAGTATCATTTTAAATGTAAACTGGTGTTGATGTCATTTTAGTCTGCTAAATATTTAGGCCTGTATTAAACATAAAAGTTTACAAACTTAGTTTACTCTGAAATTCTGACAACCTGAAACGTGCCAGACAAGCTGGGTAGTAGCTACGGTTAGCTTGTAGTCTAGGTTCTTTTAAACATGCATCCACAACTATGTGAACATGAGCTTTAAGGCTAAATTGGTGAGCTTTGCTTATTATTCACCAAAATCGCTTAAAGGTGCCATGTGTAATGTCCGCCAAAAATCAAATCATACTCCACATTCCATAAAAGATGGGGGCAGTATACCTCCAGAAAGTGAGCTGGTTTACCCTAGAGTAACAACCGAGACACGTGTATTGCAGTTTGGCTAGCGGTTATGTTGTCCGTATACTGCCTCCCATGGCCGAAACTGGTATTATGACACCTGTCGGGCTGTGGCTAGTAATTTAGCATGCTAATTCAAGTTGATATATCTGCAGCACTATACCTTGTTATTTTTTTAATGACATCATCGCCCTTATTTCTTCTCATTCTTTTGATGCGTGTAGCTCATCTTTTGGATATTTTTACCTCAATTCTTACACATGGCACCTTTAATATCGGGTCCATTGCATAGACTGTAAAAAATAGGTTAGATGCAACGGACTATGTTAACATGACATTTTTTTTCAGTGCGTTTAGCGGAGTTTGTTTATCAACATAAGCCTTATATTTCACATATTGGTTTTATTATGTTGTAGGCCTAGGCCTAAGCTTAGGCTAGCGGACACAGTGTTCTCTTTTGCCTTTTTAAAATAAAGAACTATTTTGAAAATTACAAATTGTGTGGGTCTTATTGTCTGATAGCTTAAATATGAATCACAGACCAGGGCCAGATGAGCCCCAGATGTAGAATATGAGTCTGGGCCAGATCCGCACCAAATGCCATGGCAATATTAACTGTACTGGGCCAGTTCTGGCCCAGATCTGTCTCTGATCCGTAATTCCAACCTGTTCCGGTATTGGCCCGTTGGAAGAAATGACCCCGGGGCAGGTCCGTTTAGAGCAGGGGTATTCAATTAATCTTCAGCGAGGTCCAGTTATGGAAAATTTCCTCAAGCAAAGGTCCGGAGCATCACAATGTTTAGGCTATGTATATGTATGTATGTATAATATATATACAGGGGCGGAGCCAGAGGGGTGGCTCCGGGTGGCACAGGCCACCCTTGATATTCGATTGGCCACCCCAGGTGCCACCCCAAATCCTAGTCTACAATTGGCCATTAACATGGTGTAAGGCGGGACCTTTCTTGATGCACTAGCAGCAGTGTGAAGTAGGCCTATCAGACGTCAGAAATGTAAGTGGCAAACACGCTTGCCTTTATTGGCCTGCGGCACAATTGAACTGTGGAACGAAAGGTTTCCCCGATCAGGAAATACTCCTTAATACGCAACTTTGTGCAGGCTTAACAGAGGTAGCCTAAATATCGTGCCTATGACGATGACAGCTTTAAAAAAAAAAAAATAAACATTTATTTTACTTGTCTTGCTGGATTGAAGGCAGAATGTGGGGTGTTGCGCAAATAGATGAATGAGGGTCGGGAGATTCCGTTAACAAAAACCTAAAGTTTTGCTTACATTTTCTCCATTATTATCGTAAAATATGTCTCCAAATAGGGCAGGGCTGGTTCTAACCTAGGCTAGGCTACTATATTTGGGTGGGCTGGTAGAAATTTTGTGTGGGCAACATAGCAAAGCTGTCAAATTGGATCAAAACTAACATAAACACAAAACAAACACAAAACAAACACAAAACAATCAGTCCTACCTAGCTTGAGTTGCTGCAGCCAACAGCCAGCCATAGGCAGTATGTCTGATACATGTATGTAAAATACAAAATAGTATGTTGTCATTTTTATTTTATTTAGTTGGAAAAAAATGGCATCATATTTTGTATCAAAATATTTTATAGGTTTGTAGTTTAAAAATAGTGCCAAATTCTTTTGGTAAAACCAATAACCTACTTTTGGTGATGTGATTATAAAAGTGCAAAACAATGAATGCAGCACTGGTGCTGACTTGTAATTTGCCCAGAGTTGTTGTGATCAGAATATTGAGATTCAGGCAGATAAGTTTCTTGAGAACTTTAGTCATCCAATTCAAACACATAGAAGTCATCCAATTCAAACGCATGGAACCGGTTATGTGGTTGCCCTGCAAGAAGTTGCAACAAGATGCAACGTGCACAATGTTTGCTCACATACAGTACACAATACACTCCTTCATACCAACCTCAAGTTTCGTGAGAACTTTAAAGTTCTCAAGAAACTGATGATTAATCATCTAATCGGAAGACATGGAACCGGTTATGGTTGCCCTGCAACAAGTTACCCCACGTGAAAATTTTATTAATAATTTGCCCAGACTCATAATATTGAGATTCAGGAAGATGAAATTGCTCACATACACAATACACTCCTTCATACCAACCTCAAGTTTCTTGAGAAAATAAACAAATAGACAAAAAAAGCAGGTCAAATTATTTTAACACCTACAAAAATAGATGGCCATAGAGTGGGGGGAAATGTCTTGGATGAGTATATTTTATATATCTTCATTTACAGTAATATAATAAAATTGACTATATTTTAATGTCCCCATGATGGAATTTGTTTTAGAACAGCATAGCCCAGTGACAGACAACTTTAATATGTTTGTATTACATTTTATTCAAATACAAAGACATTTTATGTGAGAGTAAGGTATTTGTGTTTTTTGTCCTTCAATTTATTAGTAGCCTATGCAGGGTTGCCAACTCTCACGCATCTGGCGTGACACTCACGCTTTCAGCACCAATCTCACGCTCTCACGCACACTCAAGAAATGTCACGCCAAATCCATTCTTTTTTTTTGCAATCCGTTCATTTTTTGTTGATGACTAGACTAGACCATAGCATTGTTTCTAAATGACAGGATACGAGTTTAAGGCATACATATGTCTAAACCAACAGCAGGTAGGTCTAATATCCGCCTACAACGTTCTCAGCGTTCTCAGCGCAGTTTTCTCTGATTGTTGATTCGCTGACTAGGCTATTTTAATCCGGTCCGCGACACCTTCACGGAACACGCTGCTATTTAGACATGAGGCAGACAGACATAAAGTGTGGCCGCTCATTCTTCTCTAGGAACTACTCGCGAAGTAGCCTCACAGACATCACATGAAATAACTTTTTCTCATCTTTTATAAGGTATAGCCGCTATTTGCTGCGATAAACGGTTCGCGAGAAAAATAAATTAACTTTTAAGAAATAATCATATTAGGCTACTATAGCTCTGCGCTCATTTCAGTTCCTATAGTAGGAATATCTCACAAACTTTTCGTTCCACACATGACAAACCGTAAACCAGAATAAACAGCAGACCTTACCGAACACAAAGGTGTAATGCAATCCCCTGTACAATAAGCCGTTCCAGAGTAATCCGGTTTTGAAATGGTAGCAAAATTCTATATGGTCTCCAATTTTGGGCTTTAAGTGTCTTAAAACTGAGCTGTGCTTAAATACCTACATATGTGTAAATATTAAAATCAGAGGATCATGGCTAAGAGTTTGTCGATGTAGACATAATGATTTGTTTTCACAAAATGCATGCATGTATTTAAGTGTCTTAAAAAAGTGTGCTTATATTGGTCAATGCATAATTTCATAACAGGCCAAATAGAAAATAAATGTTAAATGTTAAATATACTGTAGCCTAGACATAATATTAAAATCAGATGATGTAGGATAGTATAGAGTTAGATAAAGTTGGATGGCTCCAGAACTCACACAAGTGGATTGGGTCTTAAAGGAGCCACACCACTTTTATGACACTATAGCTGTTCTGTTGACCTTTAGATTTGTTGCTACTGGGCATGAAGGGCAGGCCAATTATGAGTTCTGTCCAACATTGATGGTAGGTTTAGAAGAAAAGTCAGCACATTTTAATCATATTGAAATACCAATAACCGTGATCATTTTGGTCATGATTTTTCATCAAATGTTCATACTGTATCTCTAGTGGCTGGTAGACTTTGGAATCCACCAGCCACAATGGTAGGTGGAAAAAAATATTTTAGGCTATTTCCATCCCTGATACATACGTACACTCATACACACATTCATAAGTCTCAATCTGTCCATTTCTTTCCACAAAAACGCCAGAAGTCATCATTTAAGGGGTTATTTTTCATTTTTTTCTACTGAGCTACTACCTTTTTCAGGTGGGCAGAGGGGCCCTTTTCATGTCTGTGCCCAGGGGCCCAGTGGCTCATAATCCTTCCATGCCACAGGGTTAAAACACTGGTCTTGTTTTCAAGTGCAATCAATAATTTAATTGTACATTTTGAAGAAACTTAAATCAGGGATTATACTGTACATAGCAAAAAAGTCAGGGGACAGACATTTTTAAAATTAGGTTTAGGGAAAAATTTAACGCACACTCACTATGAATTCACAAAATCTCACTCCAGCCAAACACCCAAAGTTGGCAACCCTGCTATGGTGTTTGCATCTGGTTTCCCTAATGTATTTGTGCTAATTTCACATCTTGAGCCTGTTTCTGTTTATCTGGATGTTTTGCCTCATGCCACCCTTGAATTAATCAGTGCCTCACTAGTGCCACCCGTGTTAAAAATGTCTAGAATCTAGTAGAGGTGCTTCAAATTGGTTCTTATGTGAAAATCTAAATTAGGCTATTATGGTCTGGGTCTGGATAGGATCACGTCACGGTCCGGACTCGGGCCACGGTCCGCCATTTGGTGATCTCTGGTTTAGAGGATCTGCGCCAAATGCTAATGAAGATCTGGACCAAATCTGGCCCAAATATATTTTGCTGTCTGGGTACATAAGACAAATATTATCACATCATACATTCTCAGATGGGTAAAGCACAGACTGTCCTGAAAAAAAATGAAGATAGGCATTACAATGACCAAGATAACTAGCTAGATTAACTATCTGAACAACACGGCCACTAGGATATAATTTCATTGATTGCTGAAATGTAGCCAATACTATTTTGGACCATTTCTGAACTGTGAAACTGTGAAGAAAGGATGCTTTGTGGATGGGCAATATATCATAACTTATTGCAATATTATAACTATTCCACCTGTGTGTGCATGGTCAAAATTCTGAAGTGGAAGTTTAGGCTACAGCACAAATATATCCATCCATAGATAAGAATAATGAAGTCTAACCTCTGAATTTCTTTTGAAAGTGCACCAGATTGATGCATTTAAACGTTAAAATATACCAATTTTTCTTACGGGGGAGCATGCCCCCCAACGCCCCTAGGGGTGCTTGTGGACTAGTGCAGCTCTAGTCTTGTGATGCCCCTGGGACAGTGTCCCTGTTTTAAGTTTGCAAAAATTACAACATTACACGTTTTACGCTTCTCAACTGAAAATGTCCCCGGATTTTGTCTCAGAAATCTGGTCACCTTAGCTTAACTGCTAATATTATGTGGAAGGTAGCCATTAGCCACTAACATCACGGTTAAACATTGACATTACACATAGCTCTAGCTAGATAGAGCTAGATCTTACTATATTAATAGTAAGTTATTTGTAGCATGAAGGGACAAAAAGGTGCCGAATTATTTCTAAACTAGGTCTACATTCACCCTAACTCCTCAGCAAAGCTCTGGTTAACTAGCTAGCTAGCTAACGTTAGCAGATAGCTAATGTTAGCCATGAAGATGGTGTTTCATATTTTCTATTATTATTAGCTAACGTTACAAACATAAAAAGACAAACTACACTTACCAGACATCCCAAGTCTCCCGGAAGTTCCGGGAGTCTCCCGCATATTGATAACGGCTCCCTGATGCCCGCAAATTAGATAAAATCTCCCGGAATCTAGAGCGAGCGAGCAAGAGCGCGCACACGAGACCGAAACTTCAAATCGTGTGTGCATCTGAGTGTAGCGCGCACATGACGGGGATGGAGAGAGAGAGAGGTAGCGTGTGTGTGGCTGTTCAACACAGAGAGCATCCTGATTGGCCTGTTTCATGTTCAGTTCAGTAGGAACAGGAGCGTCATGGCAGAGGCAGATTGCCCCCCCAAAAGGACCCATTTCACATCAGACTACACGAAAGTGTACCCTTGTCTCATAAGAGTTCAAAATAACAATAGTCTTGCATGCTGCACTGTTTGTAGGCTAACAGTGACTGGCGGGTTAAATGATTGCAAAAGACATGCTGAGGTGAGTTTAACAAGTGTCATTTCATCTGCATATTATTCCTGACTAGCCTACTGGCTATTTGCCAAGGCTACATTAAGACCAAACTACCAAAATCTACATATTTTATTATCACAATTTTTAATAGGCCTTCCTTATTTGGTGTGCTGAGTAGAGACAATTAATTAACAAACATAGGCTATTCATCACTATTTCAGTATCTAAGAAGGCTAAAGTCATTTTTTATTGATATTTATTTTATTTTTTATTTATTTACTTTTTTTTTTTTTTTTGGGGGGGGGGGGGTACCTCCCTGAAATGCCTTTTTGCAGGTTGGGATGTCTGACTTACCCTTAAATCTCGTGTGACTGGTTATCCAATGTAATCTCTATTTACCTCCTCTGTCAACTCAGCTTTGAAAAATAAGTTCAACCTTGGAGGAGATCTAACCAGTGTTGTCTTCAAAGAATCTTTCATTCAACGTCTCCCTTGGTTGTCTGATGACAGCGTCAAGTTTTTGGCGCCAAAGCAGCTGACACGTTAGAACCTTAGAACTAAGGAAGCTAAAATAGTTTAATTGGCAACTATAGTTATTAAAAAAGTATCTGACATTTAATTATTTAGGCTAATATTTGATAGGCATAAATTAACCTAATGACATACATCCTTTGTTTAGAAGCCTACATTCTAAGGTAGTGTGTAAATGTATTTATAGCACATTAGATTAGATTAAACTTTGTCATTGTGCAGAGTACAGAGACAACGAAATGCAGTTTGTGTCTAATCAGAAGTGCAAAAAATATATACAATATGTGCAATGCGATATACAAAGAAGGTGGTGCATTATCATGCACAGTGGTCATCTAATGTGCTTTACATGTAGGCTAATGACACAAGATTAATATGTAGCTAGCCCACAATAATGTAAACAGTAGCCTAATATAAACAGCATTTTAAAGACAAAATAATAATAATAATAATAATGGCAGGAGGGAATAGACCCCGCCGGGGCTACAATGGGTTAGCAGCTCATTGTGGCAGTAGCCCAGGCTTCACTAAGCTATGGGCTGCACCCTACTAAGCTACAGTACGACATAATGAAAAAATACCCCTAGAGTCAGCGAGAGCAGGGGCGGAAGATGACTCACTTGTGATAGACATGGTTACTGACCCTGGAACGAATTTGATTACGAGTAAGGAAAACATGTTTGTGGAAGCCACTAGTTCAGAGAAAACTGAGAAAAAGCTGCAGATGTGTGTGTGTGGTTGGCAGAAGGTTACAAGTCTAAAGGGCCTGAAAATTCATCAAGGGAAAAAGAAGTGCTTGGTAGAGGGAACACAGGGTCCCCGCATTGATAGCTATTTCTTAAGAAGTGCATCAAGTCAGTCGGTTGAAGTCCAGCGACAGGAAGAAACCCACAGTTCGCAGGACATCAGTACCCCTGTTGTTGAGGTAAGTTCTAGCACTGAGGCAGAGAGAGAGGCCAGTCAGCCAAGGAGGGAGAAGATTAATGGTCATAGGCCTGGGGTTAGATGGCCAGGCGCAGCAGAATGTAGAATGTGGGAAGATGTTAATAGTGATTTGGTCAGTATCCTGGGTCAGCTCAAGGGGACGGCTGAAAGCAAATTAGAGAAAATGGGAGACATTATTTATAGCTATGGTAAGGAAAGATTTGGGACTATTGAGAGAAGGACAAAACGGCTACATGAGGTAGTTAAATCTAGGCGCCAGCAGGAGATAGATAAACTTATCAAGGAGAGGAGGCAGCTTAAGAAGCAGTGGAGAAAAGCTACAGATGATGAGAAGGAAGGTATTGACTGTCTACAGGCAGATGTGAGGGAGCGGTTAGTAGTGCTAAGAAGAGCTGAATATATTAGGAAAAATAGGAAGAAGAAATCACGAGCCCGACTAGCATTCTATAAAGACCCATTTAAGTTTGTTAAGTCTTTATTCGTAATGCAGAAGAGTGGTAGTCTTTTGGAACCTAAGCAGAAGCTTGAGGAGTATTTAGAGGGAGTGCACAAAGATAGGGAGAGGTTCAGGGAGATGGTACTTCCTGCTGATATCCCACCTATTGGTGAATTAAGTAGCCAATGCGACGATAGTCCACCAAGGTGGAAAGAGGTGCAAGAAGTAATAAAACGTGCAAGGGCCTCTTCAGCCCCGGGACCTAATGGAGTGCCCTACCGGTTGTATAAGAGTGCACCAGATGTTTTAAGATTTTTATGGCAATTAATGAAGATAGTTTGGAAAAAGCAGAGTATTCCCAAGGCTTGGCGGAGGGCTGGGGGAATATTTATTCCCAAAGAAAAGGACGCAGTGGAGATTAATCAATTTAGGCCAATTAGTCTACTGAATGTTGAAGGGAAGGTTTTCTTTAGTGTGGTGGCACGGAGACTGACAAATTACCTTGAAAGGAATAAACTAATTGATACCACGGTGCAAAAAGCTGGAATTCCTGGCTTCTCCGGGTGCTTAGAGCATACCAGCATGATTTGGCACCAAATTCAATTAGCAAAGCGTGAGAAGAGAGACCTGCACGTTGTGTTCTTGGATTTGGCTAATGCTTTTGGGTCTGTGCCGCATAGTCTGTTGTGGGAGGCCTTTGATTATTTCAGAATCCCAGGTAGCATTAAAAGCCTAGTAAAAGCATACTTTCTGGATATTCAATTATGTTTTACTACAGCTGATTACACCACAGGTTGGCAACAACTTGAGATAGGAATCATGGCCGGATGTACCATCTCCCCACTTGCTTTTACAATGGCAATGGAGGTCATTATTAGGGCCTCAAAATGGGTAGTGGGCGGGGAGAAGTTGCAGGGAGGGCCACGCCTCCCCCCGATTCGGGCTTTCATGGACGACATGACAACCTTGACGACAACCGTTCCATGCACCAACAGGTTGCTGGGTAAGTTAAATAGTAATCTGCAATGGGCCAGAATGAAGGTGAAACCAAGTAAGTCTAGGAGTCTCTCAATTATTAAAGGGAAGGTAACAGATAAGAAGTTTGCTATAAATAAGGAGGTGATTCCCACAGTTCTGGAGAAACCAGTGAAGAGCCTGGGAAGGTGGTATGATGCAAGCCTTAGTGATAAATCACAGGTTGAAGACTTGAGACAGGTCACTAGGCAAGGTATTGCAAAAATTGACAAGTCGGGGCTGCCAGGTAAGCTCAAGCTGTGGTGTTTGCAGTTTGGTTTGTTGCCTCGGCTAATGTGGCCATTGACAGTTTATGAAGTTCCTCTGTCAAAGGTAGAGAGGTTGGAAAAAATGATCAACTCCTTTGTCAGAAAATGGCTCGGAGTCCCACGCTGCTTAAGCAGTGTAGCCTTGTATGGGAAGGGTATTGTAGAGTTGCCAATATCTAGTCTGACAGAGGAATTTAAGTGTGCTAAGGCTAGATTGGAATTGACTCTTACTCAGTCCAAGGACCCAGTGGTGAGGAAAGTTGCACCCTCAGTTAATGCAGGGAGGAAGTGGAACCCAGAGCAGGCAGTTAAGCAAGCTCAATCAGCATTGAAGCATAGAGATATAATGGGCCATGTGCAGCACGGGCGGGGGGGTCTAGGGGTGGGTGCAAGTAAACCCTTGTGGAGTAAGGCTTCTGCAGGAGAAAAGAGGAAAATGGTAGTGGAGGAAATGCATAGACAGGAGGAGGCTGTAAGATGTACTAAGGCAGTGTCGCAGGCAAAACAAGGGCAGTGGGTGAACTGGGAAGGGGTGGAAAAAAGACAGATCAAATGGAAAGATCTATGGGGCATGGAAGCTAGTAAGATCAGATTTATGTTAGGTGCTACATATGATGTGCTCCCATCTCCCAAGAATTTAAGTCAATGGTTTGGTGAGGATGATAAATGCATACTTTGCTCGTGTGTGGGCAGTCTCCACCATATCCTATCAGGATGCAAGGTAAGTCTCACCCAGGGGCGGTATACGTGGCGTCATAACCAGGTATTGAAATGTGTGGCAGCGGCAATAGAGGATAAAAGAAGAGAAGTCAATTCATTAGCAGCTAGTAAAGGGGTAAGGCAAATTAACTTTGTACGTCAGGGGGATAAACCTTGTTCCGCGAAGGCCAGGTGTAAAACCGGCCAGTTGAAAAATGGGGCGGGCTGGGAAATGAAGGTTGATCTTGGCCAGCAGATGGCAGTACCTCCACATATAGTGAGTACTAAGCTACGTCCTGACGTAATTCTATGGTCGGATTCAGAGAAGATAGTTTACTTCATTGAACTCACTGTTCCTTGGGAAGACAGAGTGGAAGTGGCCAATGAGCTGAAGAGAGCTAAATATACTGAAATAGCAGAGGAGGCAGCTAAGCGAGGTTGGAGTGCACGATTAAGGCCTATTGAAATCGGTGCACGTGGGTTTGTGGCCAGATCTGCTATTGGCTTGCTGTCTGAATTGGGCATTTGTGGTCGAAGTCTAAGGCAGGTGGTTAGTAACATGTCCTTAGCAGCAGAACGGGCAAGCGAATGGTTGTGGGTAAGGAGAAGTTACCCTTCCTGGGGCGCAAGCTAAGGTAAGCTAACTGGCTCATTTGTTTTGGTCGTGGGTAAGGAGAAGTTACCCTTCCTGGGGCGCAAGCTAAGGTAAGCTAACTGGCTCATTTGTTTTGTGTTTGTGATGGACTGTGCCTAGGTTGATGGTACTTGGCTAAGGTTCTTTATGGTTTATGGTTCAGTCCACATCAACGGGACGGACCGACCTAGCCAACTTAAACCATGCCTAGGTTGGTTAAGGGTATTTGGATGCTTGTTGTGGTAATATGGGGCAGCATGGGGCGTAAGCTAACTGCTAACTGCTGGCTAATTTGTTTTGTGTTTGGGATGGGGCCTAAGATAATGGGCTAAGCTAACTGGCTAATTTGTGTTGTGTTTGTGATGGGCTGTGCCTAGGGTGATGGTACTTGGCTAAGGTTCTTTATGGTTTATGGTACAGTCCACATCAACGGGACGGACCGACCTAGCCAACTTACACCATGCCTGGGCTGGTTAAGAGTATTTTGAGTATTGGATATTTCAATGTGGTAATATAGTGGTAGCATGGAGGGGAGTGTCTCCAGGACGCTGGTTTCACTGTTAAGCCTTCATGAGGTGTCGTGGGCCTAACTTAACGAAACATCGGTGAATGAGGGTGCCCACTTGATAACCCCAATGACATGCCGCATACTATATAGGCTACTGCTGTTGGATAGGCCATTTGCATTGTGCTTGTGACCATTTGTTGGCGGATTTGTGGGTAGTGTGCTTTTTAAAGTTAAACTTGAGCAGGGGCTTCTGAATGTGTTTTTACCTTGGATTTTGGCACAAGGGATTTTAACATCTAATCCTGTGTATTAATGTAATAATTATTATTAAAGACATCAGATTAATCTAAGGCAGTAGAAAATATTAGAGTTTTTAATTTATTTTTTAAATCTGATCAAATCTGATCTCTAGGCATCTGAGTTCCAGCAGTGGGCACCATATGGCTAAATGCCATTTCAACCTAGTTTTGACCTTGGGCACTATCAGCAGACCAGCATCAGTAGATCGAAGAGAGCCAGTGCAAGGACCTGATGATTGGGGTGATCAGCAAAATGCTGATTTAGTTATCGTTTCGATGTGCTCATTGAAACTAAGATCTCCATCCATTGTTACACCAAGGTTTTTGACACAGGTTCTGGTTTGAAGTGCTCTAGATTCCAAATAGGTGCTGAGTTTCAATCTCAATTCCAAAACAGAACTCTGTCTTTTTATTTAATTGTAAGAAATTATGTTGCATCCAGCAATTCACTTTTTCAAGACATAGACACAATGGGCCAATCCCAAAGTGAGCCCTGAGGACTAAGGACTCACAGACTTAATTGATCTCAGGTGCTAAGTGAGTGAGTGTGTGAGACCACATGGGCTCAAATAGGTATAAATGGAATTGGGACAGCACTTCACAATGGTTAATAACAAAGACGTTGCTGACACGTGCACTATGCACGTGTGTCGTGCTGTTGTTTACTGGATTGTTAATTTCTGGATTTCCCTGGTCTCCGCGGTAAACATCACAACGCTTTGAACTGTGGGTAATTACCTGTGGTGAGGTCCAATGCAGACTCATGGAAAGGGGCTCAGTAAGTGTGTATAGTCAAACCCTCACGCTTTTTGAAATGCGGCATTGGGACAGCCCTAAGCCCTTACAAATTTTGCGAGAATGTGCACCATAGTCTGTGGGATTGGCCCAGTGACTCAATGGGACCAACATAATTTGGTGAGAGAGCAAGTTAGACCTGGGTGTCATCTGCATAGATAAGCTACCTTGTACTTTGTCCAAGAGGGAGCATGTACAGGTTAAACAGGTACAGGTTAAGGGGCCCAAGAATAGATCCCTGTGGAACCCCATATGGCATGGTGGTTTTCTCTGATACATAGGTTCTTATAGAAACAAAGTAGTCCTTGTCTACTAGGTAGGACTTGAATTTATTAAATGTATGTATAATATTTGACCAGAGTCTGCATTCAGGTGAATGCCATTTACGACCTAGCCTGGGTGTTCCCATGCTGCCTTGCACGCGATTTGATTCACGCTGCTAAGGCAGCCTGGAGACCATGGAGCAAATTTTCGCCTGAGATAGGGGACCAATCACAGAACAAGGGGGAAAGCAAGACGATGATGAGCTATGCACAGACGCATTTGATAGACATCCGTGGCACCCGATAAACGGATCTGGGCATTTTTTTCAAATACGAGAAAATGAACGTTTGGTTTCCAGACCACGTCTCATTGAGAAGTGGTGGCGCTAGCCAGGCTATTTACGACCTTGACTAGGGCTGCTTCAGCATGATGTTGAGGAAAGCCTGACTGGAGGTTGTCATTGAAAACTACTTTTTCAATAACCTTATCTATAAAGGGGAGGCTTGAAATAGGCCTGTAATTGTTAAGTATAGATTAATCCAGGTTTCTTTTTTTAACCCTCCTGTTATGTTCGTTTCATGTTTACTAGTTTTGTGTTCCCGGTCAGAAATGACCGCTGCATTATAACTTGTTATAAATCTATAGTAGAACATATTATCATCTAATGGTGTGATAGACCTTTGTATGAACGTGTGTTCTAAATATATAACCTATTGAACTTCCATTTGCTGTTTATCCTCATTGACCTGAGCTCATGCAAGTCAGAAAGGGGAAGATTCTATTGGGGAAAGGTTCCAGTGGGGGCTGGCATAGAAGCAAAGAGGGAGAGTGAGGGTGTGTTTGTGTGTGTGTTTTAATGTACAGAAGCACACAGTCCATCTAATCAATAAGTATGTGTCTGGACTCAATTTTATACACTGACCATTTTCTCAAAGATTCATTTCTAATGGCCGGTCATATTTGAGACCGGGAATACACATGGGTGTGTCATGAAAATTATCAAAAATTGTTTTGTGTGTTCAGATGCCCTGTGTTAAGTCATGGCACCTCATGGTAGTCAGAATAAGGTAACAATATTTTTGAAAATAATTGTCAATCGGTCACATTTGACAGCAAACACAACAGGAGAGGTTTGATACGTGCAGTCTTAAGTGCTGCTAGGAAAATGAGGTGAGAACGGTTCACAATTTGCAAAAGCTCAAATGCCAAACAGCTGAAAACACTTTTAAAGAAGTTTAGGCAGAGTGTCAAGACAGCAGGTATAAAACTAAGTTGCAGCACAGTTTTTTCAAGGGTTTGGCCATCAATAGCAGTAAATACAGATAAGGAGGCTACATTTTGTCTAGGCCTGTGGTGAACTCTAATATTTTAAATTTTGTGATGGAAAAAAAGAACCAACATCATTACATTTTTTTGTTGACTTGAAATCTTGAGGTAGCTCTGTTATGTTGGAGAATTTGTTAACTTATCAACAATGGCAAAAAGAGCACGGGAGTTATTAATGTGTTAATAT
Organism: Alosa pseudoharengus; assembly: GCF_046254945.1. NCBI lineage: Eukaryota > Metazoa > Chordata > Actinopteri > Clupeiformes > Clupeidae > Alosa > Alosa pseudoharengus. The sequence continues at coordinate 10,340,708 of NW_027468564.1, read as the reverse complement.
TGTTACAATCAATGGCCCTACAAGCTTAGTATTTCTCCATTTACATTCAGCTTTCCTATATTCTCTCTTCTGATTTGCTACTGTTGTGATATTCCTCCATGGTGTTTTAGGTTTATGTAACCCAGGCCTTATTGCCTGGGCACAACATGTAGTAAATAGCTTTACTTACTAAAAATAATAAATATATTAAAAGTAATTAATATATTATTGTATTTTGATATAGTATGGTTAATAATATTTATTCTTGCCAAAATAGGTTAAGAGGTCAAGTCTGTTCTTTGATTTGCTCCGTTTGGCCGTTTATGCATTTGTGTAGCTCCTGCCCCTTTAAAGTGGAAATGAAGCAGTGAGAACTGTGACCATTTTTTGGCTGCTTTTTCATTTTTGAAGATACATGGATTTTCATTAAACCTGAAATTCAAGTGGTTTCACTGGAAAATGACATGTCAATAACGACTTTCGCCACTAGGGCGCGGCCATGTTTTAAAAATGCAGGCGCTACGTCATCAGAATGGTTAGCGTTTGTTCGTGGATGTTTTATCCATTAGCGGACGTTCACTTTATTTCAATATGCCAACGCAAATTCTGTTGATGTTTGTTTTTGTGTTTGTACAAGAACAAGGGCCGCTGTAATGTAGCCTGTAGGCCTATCAGAGACAGTACTTAATTAGATTTAACTTCAGTCACAATAATGTGTTTGGATGTTCTCGCACAACTTGTGGATTACCGCGACCTGAAAATACCGCCGTCATGCTATCCGGCAAAAGATTCTTTGGACGCCGCTATTTATGTATTTCCGGCTCCCATTGACTTACATTGAACACATGTAAACAAAACGTCAATTATGTGCTCAAACTAACGCCGCTGACTTATGAAAACAACCATTCCACTTTGATACGAAACTACATAATTGTACAACATTTATACAACAAAAATCACAGAATTTGGATCAAGTAATGTGGAGAAATCTTATGCAAAGTGTCAACCCCTAACAATGTGCCCATTGCCCAAATTTATGGTCGACTAATGTCGAATGTCAGAGTAATGACATTGAAAAAGGTACCTTAATGATACACTTCAATTCATAAAGGTACGAAGTATAAAAAGAAAAACACAATTTATCAGATGGATTACTCATATAATTTGTAACAAAGTTACAACATTTGTAACATTTATTCGAGGGCACATCTATTCCCAGAACTATAATGGGTGTTAAATATTCCACAACCACTAGATGGGAGCATGACACAGCACATAAAGTACACCTACGTGTCGCTGCGACCTGAAGGATGGCGTGGTTGAATATCCACTTCTCCTGCACTTCGGGTCTAATAGCGGGTGAATTGTATGACCACCAGATGACGCCATTTCACTGCACCTCGGGCCTAATAGCTGCTGTAACTTCGTTTAAGTAATATAAGCCTCGAGGAGCCGACGGTTACACTTGTTTTAGGGGCGTTGTTAGCCACGCTGCAGCAAGCCGGTTAGGCTACAGAAGAAGCCCATAGGCTACAGTCGCGTGTGTTTGTGGTGATTTATTCCATGTATTAACAAAATAATAATGTAACATTAAAGAAATAGCCTACATAGATAAAAAAAAAACTAAATAATTACATCAAAAAGTAAAGAAGCTTTATCATTGATATATAAGCTTACTGAAAATCAAATATAGGCCTAGCCTACAATTGTGTTCCACAGACAATATGTCCTACAGATAATAACAACAGTAAGAACATAGGTTAACCTAAGTCATGACGACACGGGGGCTTAAGTCTCATGTTGGCCTATGACTACGTAGCCTAGGCTACCAAGCACGTCTGGGTCTGCGACAGTGAAATAGCTCCAATATTAATTGTGTCGCCAATGAGTATGCTAACATGAATCTCATCAGTCACCTATAGATAAGGGTTAGGCTATAACATATGTAGGCTATAATGTAAAAATAGGGTCATATCATATAATGTTGACTTATTAAGATGGGGGAGAGAGCTGAACATATTACACTGAACTAACTGATCCGGATGTCATTGGTCGCAAGGACTGTTAATGGGTGTATCCACAATTGGGACCTTGTTGCAAGTTGGTCTTTCAGCTGCTAATGCAATCAGTGGCCGTCAGAAAACATGTTAGACAACTGAGGAATGAGATGCCACACATAAAATGTACAGTCAAACAGAATGCACAAACATCAATGGGAATCCACCAAACACTGCAGGGAACCATGTTATTGTCAATCAGCACTCTGCCACGCTAAATCAGACCCTGCTTATGTTTGTGCAGAGCAGAACAGATATTTGTAGATATGATGCAGGACCTGTTAAGAGAGATTGGCAGCTCAGTCTCCCTCATAGTAGTCCCTACAGTGAACGATGTACTGTAATAGCATAGTGCTGCTGCTTCTGATGTGCAAGACAAGACAGGGTATATTCATAATGTGACAGGCAGCATGTATTTATCATTATGTTACAACCTCTGCACAACTACTATTGATGTTAGAAGAACAAAACAATACATCTTCAAATGTTCATTGCTTATTACATGTGTTATCAAAACAAAATCCTTGTCTGCTTTCTGTGTTTTTGCATGCACCTGTCAACAGGGGTGTAAAGACATATTTGTTCACCATGCACTTAGGCTGTTCTAAGTCATTGTTTGTATGTTATAGTATTTGTTGATTTCCATTTATTGCCCATTGATATTGCATTCACATTATTGTTTAGTATTGCTATTCTCCTTATTAATGTAGTGTCACCAACATTTAAAATAATATCAACTGACATTGTTATTCATAGCCATATTTATTCTGCTCTTATAAGGTAATACAGTGCACATATTTATATTTCATTTATACTACTCTAAACCACCTTCTGAAAATCAACTATAGTACTGTTTCACTGCACCATATTTCTTGACCTGTCTCACCACCTGCCTATAGGCTACTTACACCACCTTACTTACAACACTTTGATGAGCCAAAAACAAAGCTCAGCACACCTGTTCTGTGCATCAGCAAAGTTGGAGGGTTAATTTATGAACCATCACTTCTAGCTGAAACATCACTTCTAGTAGGCTACATGTGACGTGTAGGCTAGAAGAGAAATCTTTATTGTCCACTACTGGGGAAATTCATTGGCAACACTTTATTTTAATGTGCCGCTGTTACAGTGTACCTACCTAATTAGGTACAGTGGTACAACCTGTGTA
>NW_027468564.1:10205004-10332504 GCF_046254945.1 Alosa pseudoharengus | reverse complement strand
ACTTTAAGGTGTAAGGGCAGCAGAGGTTACCATGGTAATTAAAGCTGCACACACTGTGTGCTGTTTGGCGATTGGTCTTTTCATGTGACTGTTAATAGTGTAATGTTTTGATTGGCTCAGGGGCGGGTCTAAAGGAGAGAAAAAAGTGTTCTGTCAAAAAAGTTTAGAAGAGAATTGTTTCAGAGTGGATTACTGTTTTGCAGAGATTGGGAGAGAGCCAACAACATTCAAATAACCTTAAGTACCTTTCTGACGGACTGGGAAAGAGAGTTTGTTTATTACAGTTGATTTATTGATATATTATAATTATTATTATTATTATTATAGTTAACGGTGGTTATTAGTGACAGTTTGGACGTTGGGACTCAACATAGCTCAGGTTCACAATTAGCCTGAAAGCTAGCGGCTGGTTTTCCATTGAAAAAAGGACATTCACATTAGTAGCTGAACGGTTCAGTGGAGGAGAGTATTGCGACGTACACCACGCACCCCGGAGGATTTCACACCGACCCTGCTTAACGGACTGCGAGTGGACTGTCCATTAGCGCTAGCTGGTGAGCTAACCTCTCTTGCTTCGCTACCTCATGACGTTGCCTATGAGGTGAAGGGGCTATCGGCCACAACGTTCACGAGCCTCGACCAGGCCTGCATCACTGTAACGTTATTGTCCGTGTGTGAGTGTGTGTGTGTGTGTGTGTATGTGGGCCCACTATTAAGATTTATGTTGCGAGTTGTGTTTTTGTTACTGTTGAACTGTTATCGACAGGCTATGATAGTGTAAACGGTCATTTAAAATAGTCTATATTCATTTTGTAAATACTGTGATTATCATCTGCATCTTCATCCACTTACACGTTTAAAAGTAAATGATCAACCTTTTTCTTATAGTGTTAAACCGTGGTCTGGTCTGTTTATTTAACTAGTAGGTAGTAGTAGTAGGATATCGAACCCTGTGACACCCCATTAGGCCGATCTCTGTCCCCCTCATTCCCTAAACCGGCGCCTGAGGGTTAGGGTGCTACATTTACTTTTAACCTTGGCAGGTGCTATAGAGTTAAGGACCCTGAGAATATTAGAGCTAAATTGAGTAAGATGGTCTTCCTGCACACATGGTGTCATAGCTACATAGCTATGGCTTCCATAAAAAGAGTGCTGGTATTCTCATTAATTTGTTTGTGGTACTTTGATGGTTTTACTGTAAAATTCACTATGATAGTTCATAGTAACACTGTCAACTTATGGATCTTTTACAGTTCAACCATGAAGTATTTATTAACAGTGCCATGACCGATTTTGATGTGTTCATGATAAGTGATAATGGATGACACTGTGTTCTTTAATCAAAAGTTCATTTTTCTGTCATGTAGTTAAACTTACATACAAGTAACATGTGAGTAAACATAGCAGTCTATTTGATGACCACACATAGGCTTAAAAGTAGAGGTAGCACAGGAATGTGAAGGATAGGCCTATAAAAAGAGGGAATTCATGTTTTATTTCATACAGTCTATGGTATTATCCCAGAAATGTGATTTACTTTTGAAGTTGAAAATGTTTAGTTGAACTGTAAACTTCATAGTAAACCTCATAATTATGAAGACCGCAGTCTGACTATAAACTGAATTGCAGTCAACCATCATCTTTACTTATTAACTGTAAACTTTAAAGTCCGCATCAGACGTGCGACCATGAAGTTCATATTAATGGGAGAGTTCATAGTCAAGTTATGATATATTCGTGGTTGAACTGTAAAGGCAATGGTAGAACTATAAAAAAAATGAGTTGAACTGTAAATTTCACTGTTTTACTGTGAAATTTTACAGTTCATTTTTTCCTGGGTAGACACTCTAATACACCTTATATGTGATTTTGGGAACTCTGTGATGAATGGAAATGAAATATATGACGATCGTGAAACTCATGAAAACGCACAATCTGGACATTTTATCATAACTCGGTTGCCGCTTTGGGTTGAATCAGTGACGCATGCACGTCAGGTCAAAAACAGGCCATTTTTGTGGGTCTATCACTAGGTGGCAGTCTCACTGATCACTTCCCAGAATGTTTACACGAGTAAGTAACAGGCAACACTTCATATTTCATGAAAGACGTTATATCTCCATTTCTAGAAAAAAACAGCGATTTTGATGAAAACTAGCCACTGTTTAGCTTGGGATTTCTCAGGAACAGAGGCGTGTAGAAATACACGGCTTGCACCCACCGAGAGCTTAAAGTCTCACCTTTTAATCGAGCTATTCTACGTGTTCATAGCTATAACACAGAATATGCTGTGGCTGCACAAAAATCATCAACAATGGTCTAGATTGCTGGCACTCTAAGACAAAGCTCCCGAAAACAGCTTGGCATTCGGAGAAATAGGAGAAGAAGACACTTTTTTAATATTCACTTATTTTTATCATACATATGATATTTTTGGCCACAACAAATTTTTTAGTGATTTTATAGTTTGTTTTCTTTGTAAATCTCTGGTTTTGGGCCATTTCATACTCCGTGGAAGCTATGTACTATTATCACTTCGCGTGCCCTTCTCACCTTTTTCACCCCTGACCAGTTTGCATGCCTGATAATGGGAGTTCGTCAAGTCTGAAATATCACAAGAGCATGTTTAATAGGTCGCCTGGCTCTGGTATCACCTCAATGCAAAGCAATCAGGAGGTAGGCCTACAGGTTAGCACACCTCTTGGTGATAATAATGCTGGCCGCCATCCTTGCTAACGTAGTGTATTGTTAAAGTTACTTTGCTAACGTATTGTTTGCTTAGCCTATAGGCCTACACTACGACTGACAAACTTACTAACTAACCGACAAACTCCCTTATTAAATTGACTACATTTGCTGCACACTTGAAACAAAATGTCTTCAAAAGTATGATAAAGGTGGTTACATTTATTTCCATCCACTTGTAGGCTATGCCAGTGTTTTTCAACATTTTTTGTGCCACGGCACACTTTTGACACTTAAAATGTCCCACGGCACACTAACATCCTGTGTGAAGAAAAAATAAACATACCATAGCCTAAAATTTCAAATAATACATAGATATGGCCTTATTATAGCTTCTATGCAAGACCTGCTCAATAAAACAAGCGCCCTCTGTTTCATTTGTAGGTGACTATATCTAATTTAATTGTTGTTATGAACTGGATATGTGACGATTCTGTGAATACTGGATATGGGGCCCCCATTGTACAATGCCTGCATACCACAAATAGTGCAATCATACAATCAATGAGAGCATGTGGTTATAAATTATGTGATGCAACAGTTGCTTTTCTGGACCAGTGAGTGACATTTGGGTAATTTTCTGCGGCACACCTGATGATCTCTCACGGCACACTAGTGTGCCCCGGCACAGTGGTTGAAAAACACTGGGCTATGCTGCTTTTTTTTGTCTCGTTTTCTTATCCTGGACTGCCACCTACTGGATAGAAAAGGTAACAACCTAATAATTACGTGAACAAAAATCTAGAGATAGATAGATAGATAGATACTTTATTGATCGTCAATGGTCAAAAAAAAGGATAAATCATGGGGGGTATACCACACATTACCTTGGTGTTAGGGTAGCTTACTCTGCACATGCCATTGACAGTGAGTAGTAACTTTTTTTGCATCATTTGCATCATACTAAAAATCTGACACCAGGAACTACGCTGATATCTGAGCCAAAGGGGAAATTAATAAAAGAGAGACGTTGAACTTTAAAGTCTATAATGTTGTTGTATAATGATGGTTTGGCTCTTCATTGATTCACTCATCTGCCAAAATTGATTTTAAGATAAGTTCATAGCAAAAATGGATGCATGCGATTAATTCAGATTAATTAACCACAGAGTTTGTGGGAGTGGAAGGGAGTTCCAGAGTTTGGGGCCAGCCACGCTAAAAGCCCTGTCACCCATGGAACGGAGATGTGCAGTGGGGGTGGATAGGAGGTGGGCATCAGTGGAGCGTAAGGTGCGGGTAGGTTGGTAAGGGGTCAGGAGGCTTGAAAGATGAGAAGGTGCAAGATTATGTTATATATATATATAAGTTATATAGAATGTCTATTTATACTCGACATATATACTCTATTTATCTCTGTAGACATGTCATCTGGAAACCTGTATTTATCCAACTATACACTACATTATTAATCTCTATTGTCTACACAGCCATACTCTACCTGCACTTGGTACTTAATGCTTCTTTGCATTTCATTGGCTCTGTACCTATACTCTGCTAAATGACAATACAGTTGAATCTAATCTAATCAAATCTAATAACTGATATTGTTTGAGCTTTTTCAGATGGCCTGGGTTCTCTTAACGCTACTTACCAAGTCCCTTTTACCGCCTTCCTCTGGGCCCAGAGCTGCAAACACACAGACAGTTCACAGAAGGAGATCAAACACAGTTCTGATGGAGAACAGTGCTACCTCATGCAGCAACCAGGGTAAGATACACCCAACAACTGTTCCGTATGACTATTGCCATTCCTTGTGTAAGAACACTACAATTCTACCACCAATGGAGTATAGCGTTAGTTCAGGCAGGCCACAGTTCACGCTTGCTAGACTACTCCGTACCTCCTCCATGTTATTTCCCCTTCTGGGCGTAACAGTAAGATACACCCATCATCAGTTCCGTATAACTATTGCCATTCCTTGTGTGAGAACACTACAATTCTACCACCAATGTTCATTACAATCTCTGCAAAACTGAAAGCTTTGAGGTTGTTTAGTGTTGACGATGCCTGCTCTGTTCTGTACCCCACCTCCACCCCATCTCCTCCTCACACATCTGCCTTATCAATGTCTAGTTGCTGCATTGATGCCTGCTCTGTTGTGTACTCCATCTCCTCCTCACACATCTGCCTTATCAATGTCTAGTTGCTGCATTGATGCCTGCTCTGTTCTGCACCCCATCTCCTCCTCACACATCTGCCTTATCAATGTCTAGTTGCTGCATTGATGCCTGCTCCTCCTCATCTGCCTTATCAATGTCTAGTTGCTGCATTGATGGCTGCTCTGTTCTGTACTCCATCTCCTCCTCATCTGCCTTATCAATGTCTAGTTGCTGCATTGATGCCTGCTCTGTTCTGCACCCCATCTCCTCCTCACACATCTGCCTTATCAATGTCTAGTTGCTGCATTGATGCCTGCTCCTCCTCATCTGCCTTATCAATGTCTAGTTGCTGCATTGATGGCTGCTCTGTTCTGTACTCCATCTCCTCCTCATCTGCCTTATCAATGTCTAGTTGCTGCATTGATGCCTGCTCTGTTCTGTACTCCATCTCCTCCTCATCTGCCTTATCAATGTCTAGTTGCTGCATTGATGGCTGCTCTGTTCTGTACTCCATCTCCTCCTCATCTGCCTTATCAATGTCTAGTTGCTGCATTGATGGCTGCTCTGTTCTGTACCCCATGGGGGGTTTATCTGCTGCTCTCTCTGTCTTAGGCTTTTCATGTTTACACGTGGAAGGGCAGGGGGCTCCCAGAACAGAGCCATACCGCCAAATTAAACATTATGCATTACAAATAGTATTTACCGTATTTTCCGGACTATAAGTCGCACAGGAGTATAAGTTGCACCAGTCAAAGGAAAAAACCTGTATATAAATATATACAGCGGGGAAAATAAGTATTGAACACGTCAACATTTTTTTCAGTAAGTATACTTCCAATGAGGCTACTTGCATGAAATTTTCACCAGACACTAGTATTAACTCAGATAATCCACCCATATAAAAAAATCCAAACATTAAAGTCCATAGGTAGAGTTATGTGTAATAAAGTGGAATGACACAGGAAAAAAGTATTGAACACGCCTGCTGAAATGTCTTAAATACTTTGTGGAAAAGCCTTTATTCGTAAGTGATTTTGGCCCATTCTTTTCAACAGATAGTCCTTTAATATTGAAGATTCCAGGGGTCCCTCTTGTGAATCCTGATCTTTAGTTTACTTCTAAAACTGTTCAATTGGATTGAAGTCAGGGCCTTGATTTCCTTTCTCTGAAACCAATTGAGAGTTTCCTTTGCTGAATGGTTTGGATCATTGTCCTGCTGGAAGGTCTAGCCATGTCTCATCCTCATCATCCTGGTGGATGGTCAAGATTCTCCCGGAACAAAATGACTCAATTCATCATTCCTTCAACTGTATGAAGTCTGCTAGTACCATGAGATGAAAAACAGCCCATACCATGATGCCACCACCTCCAAACCTCACTGTTGGTAGGGTATTTTTAGAGTGATGCACAGTGCCATTTCTCCTCCAAATATGGTGTGTAGTATGACATCCAAAAAGTTCAATTTTGCTCTCGCCTGACCAGAATACATTCTCTCAGTATTTCATAGGATTGTCCAAATGTTGTGTAGCAAACTTTCAACGAGCTTTGACATGTTTTTCTTCAGCAATAGAGTCATGCGGGATGAGTGTGCATAGAGGCCATGGCGGTGGAGTGCATTACCTATGATTTTCTCTGTAACAACTGCACCAAGTCTTTTTGGAGCTTTCTCCGAGTGGTCCTTGGCTCTTGGGCTACTCTTCTGACTATCCTTCTGACTTCCTGGTCAGAAATCTTGCAAGGAGATCCTGTGCATGGCCAGTGATGATGCAGTGATGTTCCTTCCACTTGCAGATAATGGCTCCAATACTGCTTGCTGGATGCTTCGGAAGTTTTGATGTGCATCTGTAACCAGTTCCATTGATATGTTTTGCAACAATAAGGTTGCAAAGGTCTTGGGAGAGCTCTTTGCTTTTACCAATTATGAAATGCTTCTTGTTTGACACCTTGGTAAGAAAAAAACTTTTTATAGCCCACCAGTATGTATTAACCCAGCTTATATCAATTTGCACAGATAGGAGGGATAATTTCTCTAACTACTTATAGATTCCAGTTTGTTCCTTGCCATTTCTTGCCTTTGTGTACTGCTTTTTCTTAGTGTGTTCAATACTTTTTCCCTGTGCCATTCCACTTTTTTACTCATAACTCTACTTTTAGACATTAATGTTTGGATTTTTATATATGTGTGGATTACCTAAGTTAATACTAATGTCCGGTGAAGATTTCATGCGAATAGCCTCACTGGAAGTATAGTTACTGAAAAAAATATTGACATGTGCAATACTTATTTTCCCCGCTGTATATATATGTTGCACCTGAGTCGCAGGACCAGCCAAACTATGAAAAAAAGTGTGACTTATAGTCTGGAAAATACGGTAACTATCTGGAATAATTAGCTAAGTAGTCTTGACTCTTTCTCTTTCTCTCGCCCTTTCTCATCTCCTGGCATAACACAGATGGGCGGATCCATTACTTTCTCTATTGACCACTTCGGAGAAGACAGGATGGGATGGTAAGGGCAGCAAGTACAGCGCTCCTGTAGCTCCCACATTTATAAGCTGCTAGATTAGAATTCCACGCTGGTTGCATGTGATTGGTGTATTCAAATGCACTTCACCTGAGAGGTCTCGCCCATATCAGAGTTCCCACCATGGCATTCCGCAGGGAGATCCCATTCTCAAACTCATATTCTTATACAACACCATCTATACAGGGGCCTAAACCAAGAAGAAAAGGTTTGAGTCAGCAAAAATACAAATAATCCCAAAGCGTAAATTTAAAGTATGGTGGCAAATCCAAAGAGCCAAGCTTAGCGTGACACAACGCACTGTAGCATCCTCACACAGAATTGTACACACCAATCATTGGAGTTGGAGCTCATCATTTCTGAATTTCAGATGTGCATGTTGAACCATATGATCCACACTATTTCCTCTTTCCTTTTTATCACACAGGACAAAATGGCCTGGTTTCCATGGTAACATTTCAGCCTTCTACTCAGCCTTCTACTCCAAGTCCAAGTCCAAGTGAGTACACACACACACACACACACACACACACACACACACACACACACACACAGTCACCATGTCAACACAAACAAACACAACACACACACACTTGAAGTGTCGTATTTGAAGTGTGATCATTATTACACCCAGGGGCGTTGGACTGGGGGTAAAACCACTACTGATTACCAGGGTTTCAAGGGGAGAGAGGGCCCTTGAAAAGTCTGGAATATATTTCATTTTTCCAGGATATTTCAGGTACTTTCTTGGAGAAAAACATATAGCAGCACAGTTTGCACTCTAGCCGATGCTCAACTGAACTAACATAAACACAATCTGGCAGATGGACTAAATCATTTGGGGCATTAGCAATTACCTTAGATAGTCTTCACTTTTTTGTGAAAGCACAAGCACATGCACGCGCACACACACACACACACACACACACACACACACACACACACACACACATAAACACGTACATGCACACAATTCAAGAATTTCTCAGAATTATGAACAGGCAAGATGGGGGTGGGGTTGTATAAAATGTATATTACAGTACATGTGAAATCTATGAACTAATCATGTTTTGGTACTTGTTGTCTAGCAGATACCAGTGAGAATTAAGTGTGCATAATGTAATTCAGTGAGACAGTTAGGATCATATATGCCTTTCAGCGTGACTTATTTTTGTGGAAAACATGTGCTGGACTGGGCGGCGGTCATATTTTGTACCGCTCTGCGGTACATCTAGTTACCCTATCATCTAGGCCTACAGATTGAAGTGTAGAGTGGGCCAATATCGGGGCATGTCACTTTTCCACTCCATGCAAGTGTGAGGCTGGTATTGTTATTATGAATATAGCCACAAAGTCAGCCTAGATATCTGATGGCTCAGCGGTAACGTGTCGAGAATGAACGCAGGCGGCCAGCGTTCAAATCCCGTGTTACCTTATGTCAATTATCAGTATACGAGACACAACAATAGGATTTAACCGTAAATAATTATTTTTACAGATACTATATCTACATCGGGAGATCACGGAACTCAAATGTAATCATGCGCTAGATATCATGTAGTTTAGATATGTGCACTTTGTGGGTATTGAACCATCGATTTGGGTAGCCTGCTACTTACAGACAGGTCATAGCCGAAACAGCTGAGCCACATACATTTACTGTACGTGAAGGAGCCGACGTATTTCACTAATACACTTTTAATTACTTAATGACTTCAGTGTCTATAAACACAAAGAGAGTTGATTTAAGGATCTCACAAATCAGTGATTGTGTCATGTGAGCACTTCAAATTATAAACAAAACAATCAAATTAATAGCAAATAGGGTACTGGTGCATTTACACAGTCCATAACATTTAAATTTGTGATTGAAGGTTAATATTTAATGAGGTGATTGCTCGCCACCTGTTCATGGTTGAAAACTCTATTTCAGTCCATTTTTGAGGTTGATCTTGTTCAGACACCATGGCACGCAAGCCACAATTCACACAAATAGAACTGGAAATACTTATAGATGAAGTTCAACAACATAAATAAATGTTTTTTTTCCAAATTCAAAATTACTAACTCAAAACAAAATACATGGCAAACCATTACAACTAAAAGTGAATGCAGTTGGGGATTACGCCAGTGTGACAGAGGAGGGCTGCCGCCAGAAGAAGGGAGCACCATAGAACTGGTGCGGGAGTAAATACAGCAGCTTCCCTCACACCACTGGAGGAAATAGTTCTGGGGATTTTCTGGTGGGATCGACTACCCAGTGTCCAGCGGCCCTCCACCACATCTTCCTGCCACTGGTTCTATGCCACTGGATCTCCACACCCAGGGTCCTCGCCTGCTCCTCAGAGAAAGGACTCCCCATCTCCTGCTCCCTCCTACTGTACCTATAGTGAGGAGCTCCATCTCCTGCTCCCTCCTACTGTACCTATAGTGAGGAGCTCCATCTCCTGCTCCCTCCCGCACCAGGTTCAGAGGAACGTTCCTGCGGCGGCCCTCCTCCAATAGTCCCCATCTCCTGCTCCCTCCCGCACCAGGTTCAGAGGAACGTTCCTGCGGCGGCCCTCCTCCAATAGTCCCCATCTCCTGCTCCCTCCCGCACCAGGTTCAGAGGAACGTTCCTGCGGCGGCCCTCCTCCAATAGTCCCCATCTCCAGTCCCCTCCTGCACCAGGTACAGCACCGCCACCTGCTGCAGCACCATCACCACCAGAAACATCACCACCTCCAAGCTCACCTGCCTCAAGCTCCCTCAGGCTGCTTCTCCTGACTCCCCTGGCTCCTCTCAGTCGGGGAGCTCCTCTGCAGGTACAAGTGGGGCAGAAGAGAGAAAGGAAAAGAAACAACTGCACCTACAGTAGAGTGAGGAGCTCCTTCCATCTGAGAGGAGCAACATCTCAGAGCTGCGGGGGATCAGGCAAGAGCTGGCAGCCTTGAGGGAGCAGACAAACAAACACCATGAGGAGGTGATGGAGTACCGACGGGCCAAACTCCAGATCTTGGTGGAGCAAGCCAGTCGCCCATCTGTGACAATGTACATGCCTGCACAGGGTGAGCATATACTCCAGGGTCATGTTCATGACCAAGTTTCATTCTGAGTGTACATGAGTAATTGTGACTAATTGTGCTTCCCTCTCTATTTAGATCCATAGATGTCAAGCGCATTTTGTTTTTATTGTCCCTGCCTGTTTTTGTTCCTGCCTGTTTTTGTCTCTGCCTTTGTTTTCCCCCCCTGTGGTCTCCTTTGTTACTGGAAAGCAATAAAAACTTCATTGCTACATACAGATGCCTGATGATTCATTAGGAACACTAAATAAACTGTATACAGGCCATATTGCTGTTTTGGTTTTAGTCACAGGTGTAGTATCATGCATTAATCATGGATTGTGCTAAAGAAAGGCATTTAGCTCCACTAACCTCATATCCAATAACGTACATAACATATGTCCAGTGTTGGGCACATATGACCGCACTCTTGAGTTTCCTGAGCTGTAGGGATTACAAATGATGACATACCACAGATCACATCTATAATTTAGGTATATATCATTGTGGACACCTGTACATAACACATTGTCACCTATCTTTTCTATCTTTGTAATCCCAATCTTGATATTAGTCCTTATAGTGAAGAAACTAAGCATTTCACAACAGAACTGCACTTCCTTACTCCATTAAATGTGATACATAAAACCTGAGTTCCTACAGCCAAATGAAATATAATCCATATATAAGAATAAATTTAAGGCTGACATGAACCAAGACCATGAACCAAGATTAATGAAGTCATCTTCTGCCTAGAATGCAGTTAAAGGGAAATTCCGGTATTTAGCACTTTGAGTCCCTTTTCTGGTTTGTTTTGGATGAACTAGAGTGGTGGACACCGAATTTTTGACGATTGGTCCTGCCTCAACGTTCATTTTCAAAACTGTGCAACTCACTGAGTGGTTAGTGGTGTTCGTTAATATATCGGCACAATGTATGATTTCCAGCCATCTTATTTGCTATTGTGGAACTATTTTTTTCAGACACTTCACAACCGCGTATAAAATTCCGCTCAATATTTGAACCTGAAGCATAGACGGTGGCGCAGTAATATCAACGTGCAATGAGTCTTCCAACAGAAATCAATGGGATTTTACAAAATGTCAAATAAAACACGACAGAAACTGTATTTCGCTACGCTACTTGTTTTGGCCCTGCGGGTTCATTGTCAATAGAGGCTGTGATTGTGAACTGAATGCGTGTTTCCAATTGTAAATGGACATTAACCAGAAGAGTATGCAGGCCTAGTAGCCCGTGTCATGCCAGTGTGCGAGAAGAGCATTAGGCCTTGCTGTGTAAGCTAAGATGTTTATTCCACTTGTGTTGTGAGTGCATATACTGTGTATTGTGTGTATTAGGATTAGTGACTCCTTCTTTGATCTCTCTCTCTCTTGCTGGACAGGAGCTGCAGGTCAACTGGGGTGGCGGCTATCTCAAGGTGGTGGCGTCGCTTCACTTTTCCTGCTGTGGTGCATCTGAGTATTTGATATTGACATGTTCACGTGTGGTGTGTCTGTAGACCCTCTCCTCTGATATACTCTCCAGTCCTGGGTAAGCTCCTGGGTAAGCTCCTGGGTAAGCTCCAGTCCTGGGTAAGCTCCAGCCCTGGGTAAGCTCCTGGGTAAGCTCCAGCCCTGGGTAAGCTCCTGGGTAAGCTCCAGTCCTGGGTAAGCTCCTGGGTAAGCTCCAGTCCTGGGTAAGCTCCAGCCCTGGGTAAGCTCCAGCCCTGGGTAAGCTCCTGGGTAAGCTCCAGTCCTGGGTAAGCTCCTGGGTAAGCTCCAGTCCTGGGTAAGCTCCTGGGTAAGCTCCAGTCCTGGGTAAGCTCCAGCCCTGGGTAAGCTCCAGCCCTGGGTAAGCTCCTGGGTAAGCTCCAGTCCTGGGTAAGCTCCAGTCCTGGGTAAGCTCCTGGGTAAGCTCCAGTCCTGGGTAAGCTCCTGGGTAAGCTCCAGTCCTGGGTAAGCTCCTGGGTAAGCTCCTGGGTAAGCTCCAGTCCTGGGTAAGCTCCAGCCCTGTTCCTGGCTCTTCCCATCCTTCCACAGCCATTAATCGAATGAGCACATTCTGGTCTGTGTGTGTGACTGTGTGTGTATATGTGTGTGTCTAGGCCTTGTAAGCCATTTGTGTCAGTGCCTTAGTGGCAGAGGTTCTGACTGTCTGGAGAGAACCAACTCCCTGTACGTTTTTAATGAATGTAAATAAAGACAGTTTATTTTTGGAACCACGCCTCTGGTTTTCAGTGACCTCAAACCTGTGTTGCCTGGTCTTTAGGTAACAAATTATTAGCCTGACATAGTCATACTCAATTCTAGTCAGAATATGAGTCTGATACTGCTCCATTGGGACGTAATTATGGGGCGTGTTTAAACCGATACAGGGGGGGATGCCTCTGCACTCAACTGGATAGACCTAACCAATCAGAGCAACGAAATAGCTTACCGTTAGGTGTAGGAAGAAAACACACGAACCTTCCTTCTTCTCCACAAATGCCTTAACATTGTTTTCTGGTATTTGTAAAAGTAAGTGCCGTCAATAACCCCTAGCCTACAACATTAGCGAAATCTAAGATATACGTGGTAGGGTAGGCTATTAGGAAAAAACTGATAGCCTATATCCCCTCCATTTTTAAAAATAATTCTGTTGAACACGATATGCTACAAACATGTTAAACAGCTGGGAAAGGCTGTAGCAAATCCCTTAAGACCCCATATGCATTTTCCATATGGGGTCTTAAAAGCCATGTATCCTTCTAGCCACAGTGTTTTTGTTTCAAACATAAGCCTCATCTAAGCGTGCTCAGATGACGTGATAGACCAGGCGCTGTTGCTCACCTGTCCATCATTGTAAAGCCCGATTTGATTGGTCCGCCCGATCTAGGGCGAGCATACTTCCTCCACAATGGAGCAATGCCAGACCGAACTTCCCGACCTCAGATGTTGTGGGCGGGACTAAGTTCGGAATGGCACCCAGGCTAACAAATTATAGTCCAAGTGATTGAATATTCTGAGGGGCAGGGCATCAGATGGCGTAGTTGACATCTCACAATAGAGAGCTAACCTACCACTTGCCACATTTGCGCCCTGTGTCTGAGCTGCCTGCACACGTCCGCAATTGTTCCTCAAATGGAGAACACATCAATGTTCCCTCGCGTCTCATGGCCATTCTATGTAATCCTTCTGTGCTTGCAAAATTCTTGACAGTTCCTGATCGCTAAACCTTTCTTTTTGTTTTCCTAAGAAGCAGTTGATTTAGATCGAAGCATGCATAATTTGACTTCAGGGGTGACAAGTCCTGCTGCGAGATCCAGAGAAAGTGCAAAGTGGCTTTGCGTGTGTGTGTGTGTCTCTGCATGGGGTTACGTTCGATTCAAGTCAGAAGTTGGTCCGTCCGGTCCCGCATTCACACCGCAATAGATTAACGTTACCAGACAGCGCTGTAAAATGTGTGCAGGAATTTCTCGCGGCGCGCTGAACTTTCCTGCCAGGTTTATGACGTAAACCGCTACATCTCGGCTCTGGCATTGCCTAAACTCATCGTGTGGGAAATCAGATTATCTGTAAATATTGGGCTTTGAAAGTAAGGGATATTTGCTCAGTAATAGTACATTTTGTAACATTTATAGAGAAACCGAGGGGAAGTTAAATTAGAAATTAGAATCGTTGGAAATTGAAAACACATACAAAAAAAAGATTCGGGGCTTGAGCCCTCAAAGCCACCCCCTCGCTCCGCCAATGATTGTAACCTCCTGCTTGGGACATTTTGATGAGCAGGAAACAAATATGAAAAGAAGCAGGTCATAGATGAGGTTGTTGAGTTAGATGTTTATTTCAGTACTTCACGATATTGATAAGATCCGTACAGGTTACAGCATGGATATCACCAGTATAACTTGATAATGAATATAATAAAAGATGGAAAAATAGGAAGTCAGTTTTCATTATGCAATTGCTACAATAGTATATGGAATAAAATGAGGACCTTAATTACAGAAACAGTACAGCAAAGAATTAGGCTCAATATTTACATGCACTTCCCAGCTTGATTGAAAAATTAACCATTTTTTTGAAAGAGGAGAAACAGGTTTTCTCAATATACAGCACGTTGTTCATGAGTTCATGAAATAAAATCTATGCTGTCAATGTGATCCCCATGATCTTCATCTTCAGGCTCTTTGATGTTCTCCACAAAGTCATTGGCCGAGTTCAGGACCTTTGTCAGTGTGAACAGAAGCACTGCATCCATATCAGGGTTGAGCTGCATTTCCTCATGGTAGTTCTTCACTGGGAAGATGCAATTCAAAGGGACTCCCAATGCATGGTGACATGCTTGCACACATACACACACACACACACACACACTGTCATGAAAAAGCCTAATTTTATTTACAAATACAGATTGCTCTGAATTGAATGAGCAGTGGTGGTCATTATTATTGTCATATACAGAGTGTCAACAAGCCAGTCTTGTGTGTTTATGAATATCTGCGTGTGTTTCCATTCACTGTGTTATACGTGTTAAACATGGACATCCTACAAATCTAGGATAGAGTTCTGACAATCTGTTATTCTGTGAGATCAAAAAGTAAGGTCGTCAGGGCAACGATGACAGAAAACTGCAGGTACAAATAGAACATTTAAAATTTTTTTTTTAATTAATGTGAAATGTGAATACATTGTTTCTATCAATTTTAATCATGCTTGTACCATGTACTGTACCGTTTGCAAATCGAGAGTTAATCCACCTCTTTTTAGCTCATTTATATGCACATTAGACGTTTGAATGCACATCCCCAGTGTCTCCAGTCAGGATTTCTTATTTAAATAATTTGCTTTGACAAGTTGGATGGAAATGACACGATAGGTGAAGCACCAAGTCCCTGAAATAATGCCCCTTTCCATAGATGAACTATATGGCAGTGAACTAGCAGTAGTGGAGACATGGTACACAGGACACATTTATGGACATTATTGTTATCTTTAAAGTGTGTCAACAAAGGAGAAATGGTATACAGGACACATTTATGGACATTATTGTTATCTTTAAAGTGTGCCAACAAAGGAGAAATGGTACACAGGACACATTTATGGACATTATTGTTATCTTTAAAGTGTGTCAACAAGCCAGTATATGTATATGACTCAGACAGAGCACTGAAATAAATCACCTTTTGGTGGATGGTCTTGCTCCTGTAGATAAGTTTGATGTCCTCCTTCACATGAGGACAAGCCAGATCCACTTTTGTCAAGATGACCACCTGAGGGATCCCTGAAGTAAGATAATGATAACTCATACAATATACCTGTGCAACTGAGAAGTTGTGATGTTTTTTTATGGGTTAAACATTAGAACTAAACAGGTTATACACTAACTATACACTCAGTATAGACACTGTACTATATGGGTTAAACATGAGAACTAAACAGGTTCTACACTAACTCTAGTAATGCAGCAGATGCATATGACAGACATAAAATAACACAAAGGGGTGTGTTTCTACAAAAAGGTAGCAACGGCGCAACTTGCTCTCAAACAGCTGCGTTGTTACACCTGTTTCTAGAAAGCATCGTACCCGTGTCGCAATTTGCTACTTCTGACGTTCAAACACCATAGTTCCAACCACGTTGATGATGATGCAGCAAAGATCTTACAGTGTAGCACTGTAGAATCTTTGATGCAGAGAAACCATATCATTTGTGGAAACGTTGGCAACATGTGTAATACCCCACCCCTTAAAAATTCTCTACCAAAGAGAAAAATTCTCTGCCATGTTTGTGTCGACATTTGTCTAATATAAACCACAAGTGATTGATGCTGGCATTGTCATCAGCAAAAGCCTAAACCTATTGTGAGGAAATTTGGTTAAGCCAACCAATATTTGTCATTATTTGTGTCTATTTAATATCTACCTTTTTTCAAAAAAAGTATATCCTGCCTATAGGTGAATTTCAGGTGAAATTTTAGCTACAGCGTTTTGTCTGTCTAGTGATTCAATGATGATGTGGGAGGACTTTGCAGGCGTGCCCATGGTTTGCATCCTACCCATCCTTACCACGCTTGAGTAAGAGTAGGCCTACAAGGCACAATTATAGCCCAATCACTGAGTCATGATATCTGATAAGGCTCCTTTCCTTTGACACTGATGACATCACCAACTGGAAACTACCAAGGACAATCTATACAAGTGCGACTGCTCAAGGGCAGTAGTTCCAAACACCAAACTTGTCACCCTTGTTTGCGATTGACCCTTTCCAGAAACACCAAATCTGAGAACCACAGTTCTCACTACAAAGATTGTGACAGACATTAGCCAACTACGCTTCCTAAAAACACACCCCTGGATAGCATTTCATAATTGTTCAAAACAAAATTGCCACTTATTTAATCTATTTAGTAAATTGTCTTATTACCTTCTCACCCAAATCACAAGCTTTTTGACGAATATTTTGCATCATCTTCATGAGGACATTGTCCACATAACCATTAACTATGAAGTTGTGTATTGGAATGACAAACACCAAGCAGTGGACTTTGTCATTCAGAGTTGGGGAGCTGTTGTAATGTTGTTCAGAGCATGATGCTACAGGATTAAACTAGAGAGAGAGAGAGAGAGAGAGAGTCACTAAAATGCCCCTTAGTATACCATATAGCTTTTTGACGAATATTTTCAGGGTGCTTGCTCTTTTTCCAAATTAAAATTCCAGACTTTTTCCAGACTTTTTTAAAACTGGAATTTTTTTTCTCAAGACCTTAACTTGATGTACTTGTATACTTGTGTGCCTACTGCCTACTTTATTGGTTGAGATTGTACCAACTGTGTTTATTAGAAATGTTAATTTTTATAGGCTAGAATTCAATGAACAAATGCATTATTCACAGTAAATTATGCTTTTACTGATGAAAATGTTTCAAAACATGAAAATCACAAGTACATGAATTTCACATCAAACAAGTGTCACAAAAACTATCGGTAACACTTTACTTGACGGGTGAGTTCATAACACATTCATAGCAGCTGTCATAAACTGCACATAAAGCATTCATGACTGTTTCATGAGACATGACTCAACATTCATACCAAACCTTTCATGAATGTGGGAGACAGAACGACGAAAAATTGTCAAAATAAAAGTCCATCAATCGCAAAGCAGCATTGCCGTTTTTGTAAATATTTCATGAATATCTTATGAAGTCTACATTGAATGTCACTTTACTATACAAGTTGTGAAGTATTTGTAATCACTGAGTTTAACACTGGGAGGCAAACTAGCCTACATTCGAGTTGTATTTGTGTAACCTGGAATGGTTGGACATTCCCAGTAGCAAAAGATGAGAAATTATCTGCAAAGGTTACATAATAAAACAAATACATTTTTATGAAACAAAAATTATTTGCTTGACCATGTTCTGTCTTTTTGGCACTGGACTAGCCCATTGACTCAGATGTGACATGGTCAGGTAAGAGGTTTGGAACAAAAACGGCAATGCTGCTTTGCGATTGATGGACCTTTATTTTGACGAGTTGTCGTCGTTCTGTCCTCCACATTCATGAAAGGTTTGGTATGAATGTTGAGTCATGTCTCATGAAACAGTCATGAATGCTTTATGTGAAGTTTATGATAGCTGCTATGAATGTGTTAAAAACTCACCCGTCAAGTAAAGTGTTACCAAACTATCTATAAAAAAACATGAATGGATGGATGAATGTATGTAGAATTCAGTCTCACTCACATCTCATTTTTTCTGTCCTTAAAATGTCTGAACATATCTTTATGTTATCTCATTTTAACTTCTGAACAAGCTGTATCACAACACTCACAAAAGTGCATACATTTTACCTAGCGCACTTGGTTAGAACAAAAAATAAACTGCACTGTATGGCAAAGACTCTAATTTTTAATTTCATTTAAATTCAAATCCAGCCATAAATTCGAAAACACGCAACGACCCATTTCTGTTGACTCCTAGGGGTGGTTATGTGTCAATAGACCTCAGCAGTGACGAAAAGGTGCCAGACTAGGCTAAGCAAGCGTTGATTGGATATCATTCCATTAGGCTAATACAGTACGTGACCAGTTAGTAAAATTATAGTTTTATAGCCTACCTTCCTATTTCTCATTTCACAATGCCTTTGAGCATACTGTAAGATTCTACCATACATTTTTTCCATACTTTATTAAGACTTTCACACAAAATTCAAGACTTTTCAAGGTCTGGAAAACAGTGTTTCAAAATTCCATACTTATTAAGACTTTCAAGACTTGCGCAAGCACCCTGTATTTTGCATCATCTTCATGAGGACATTGTCCACATAACCATTAACTATGAAGTTGTGTATTGGAATGACAAACACCAAGCAGTGGACTTTGTCATTCAGAGTTGGGGAGCTGTTGTAATGTTGTTCAGAGCATGATGCTACAGGATTAAACTAGAGAGAGAGAGAGAGGGAGAGGTAGAGAGAGAGAGAGAGAGGGAGAGAGAGAGAGAGAGAGTCACTAAAATGCCCCTTAGTATACCATATATATTTGTCTCATTTGTAAGTTTGTGTCAGCCCTTAGTTGTACCTTGTAGCCCTCTTTGATGTGACCTTCCAAAGCCTTGATGATGTCACTAGGCCGTATTCCAGAATCCGTTTTATTCTCCAGCCCCATGACATCACTGATGACAAACGGCAGATTCCTTCCACATTCATCTTTAAATTCGCTAGTCATATACTAATAACATCAACAAACACACAGGATTACTAGATTTAACTCGACCACTACATCAATACAACACTGCTGCATGTCTACTAAATGCACTGAATACACATGAACTGTCTCACTCTCTTAGTAAAGCTTGAGCCACCAGTTGCCTCCACTGTGCCAGATGCATTGATCATCCTGTCCAGGAAGATGCCCTTTATAGACTGGATGAAGCTGGACTTTCCGGCTCCAACAGGGCCAATCACAAGGATGCGGAGATGCTCAACAGCAGGGTTCCTAAGTTAAAGTTTCCTCAAATTCTTCTTCTTCTCATTGTTTTGACTATATAAAAACATAGGGCTGCACGATTATGACCAAAATGATAATCACAATTATTTTGATCAATATTGAGATCACGATTATTTATCACGATTATTAATTAATTTTACTGACAAAAATATTTTTTCCCTAAACATATTGGACTTGCTATCTGGCTCACCCAAATTCTTCCCCTCACATTTACTCCCCTAAATTACTGCAAATATAGATTTGACTGCGACTTCCAAACTTCCAAACAACTTCCAAACAAATGTTTTGTGCGTGCTACTTTGTTAATATTTGGGAAAACGCCCACCGGGAATCCTCCCAACGCTCCCCATTAGCCACTTAAGCTCTGCTTCGTGTTCATGAGTTTACTGTAATCGTTAGTCCAGGGGTGTCCAAACTTTTTGACTGAAGGGCCACATTGGGTTTTGAAAATCGGTTGTTGTAGAAAATTAATTTCTTAAGAAATACTGTTAATTTGATGCTGTTTAATTCATTTATAAATGGTGCACTGTCACTTTAAGACTCTTTGCCAGCTCCACTCAAATATAGCCTGTGGCTAGTGTTGTGCCTATGGCTGTGCCCTCTCACAGTTTATAAATGGTCAGTAGTTGGAACTACTGTGGCCATCGCCCTCTCTCCCACGCTTAAATGCGTCCCCAATTAAATGGTCTAGCATAACGTAGTTAGATCTGCTGCAATGGAGATACTATGTATCTCGATATGACAAGCTGTTTTGACATTAACATTGTAAACGTTCTCTAAGAAGAGTGTAAAGCAGTTTGCAGTAGCCTAAAGTTAACCACAACGTCGTCTATCGCTGGGAAAAAATAGCGAGCGGCCTATGATAAACTAATAAATGCTCGGCGGGCCGGATTAAAGTGCATGGCTGGCCGCAGTTTGGACACCCCTGGTTTAGTCATTCGTTGATATGTAAAACACTGACGTGTAGGCTACATTTTCATTATTTTTCACTCGTTTTGAGTAGGCTGTCTTGAAACGCATATGCATTGTAGGTTGCACATGTAGCTTATAAAATACATGAATGAAATTCACGGATCTCGTCGTTAGCTCAACTCTTATTACAGTATAGGCTATCGGAGGAAGCAAACAAGGACTAAAAGTTAACGTGATAAAAAAGGCATGTGTGGTTTACGTCATGTGATGTGTTTCACGGTATGAGTTGAGAGCCCTGCTTTGCTTATATTTTTGGTTAACTTAACTTGCCTGAAATCCGAAATATTTTCGAACAATGGATGATCCGCTTCGAGGGACAAGCTCTTGGCCTTCTGCTGTGCCACACATTTGATTTTTGATCGTCGTTTATTGTATAGTCTAACTAGCATTACTAATAGTTAACATAATGTCACTAGTCCACAGTGCATCAGGCTGAGCAGTGCAGGGAACAGCTGTCATTGGTAGGCTGCATGCAGGCACATGGTCAGACAGGTTTAAGGAGCGCTTGATTTGTTTTGTAGCGGAGCGTTCTATGGGTTGCCAGGTTGGTTCTATGGGTAGAGCACGCATTTGAAATATCGCTCGATCACGCAAATTTGATCGTGGGAAGCCAAAATCGTGATCGTGATTAAAATTCGATTAATTGTGCAGCCCTATAAAAACATATACAATATGCTTAAGGTTAGTCCGGTTCAACTCTCTGAATATGAAGAAATGTGTTCCATTTCACAACAAACTCATTAACGATTACGAAGCAATAGACAGTGAAGATGATACATTACAGTTTCTGAAGATGATCTTGACTACAGTTGATTTCACACCAGCCAGTTTACATCACTGAAAAACACAGAAGACCAATCAGATAACATGGTTTGTGCTGTGTCTACCGTGATTTTGTGAATTTGTTTGGGCCTTCAACGTATTGGATGCTTACTTGGATCAGATGGTGGAGGTGATGGTTTTGGAAATAATAATCCCATTTTCTCCTGTTAAAATAAAACACATCAATATCAACTGATTGGATTGTGTGCATAAGTATACCTGTGTGTGTGTGTGTGTGTGTGATAGATAGATAGATAGATAGATAGATAGATAGATAGATACTTTATTGATCCCCAAGGGGAAATTCAAGGTCTCAGTAGCATACAGACATCACAGACACATTTACTAACAGCAGAACAAAGTAATTAAAAGTATATAATATAAAAACACAACTAAGCAATAAGGACAGTAGAAGATAAAGAATATACTAAAATACAAATTATACTAAATAACACTTAATCTAAATCAATTCTAAAATCAGTATCCACAGAGTGGGTGATTAATCAAGAGGCACTTGCAATGACTGAGGCAGGGACTGAGCCTGTGATTCTCTGTGCATAGTAGGGTAAGGTGCTCTGTGTGAGTGAGTGTCATGGTGATGGTGCAAATGAGTAAGTCCAACAGTGCAACAGTGCAAGAATAAAGTCTAGAGACCAGCATAAAATAAATATGGACATATCAGAGAGTAGGCAAGGTGGCATGGAGGGAGGGGTTATGTGCTAATATAGCATCCAAACAGTGAGGCAGAAAGACAGTGGTAAAATGTGGCTAGTGGACAGACAGTACCCAAACATGGAGAGGGCGGAGAGGTAGACAGACTATGCGGAGAAGTCTATCTCTCCTCTTCCCTTAAGTGAAGCATTGAACATTGGAGCAGCCGTGGCCTACTGGTTCGGACCTGTAACCGGAGGGTTGCCGGTTCGAACCCCGACCAGTAGGCACGGCTGATCAAGGAGCAAGGCACCTAACCCCTTACTGCTCCCTGAGCGCCACTGTTGATGCAGGCAGCTCACTGCGCCGGGATTAGTGTGTGCTTCACCTCACTGTGTGTACACTGTGTGCTGTGTGTGTTCAGATGATTCACGGATTGGGATAAATACAGAGACCAAATTTCCCTCACGGGATCAAACGAGTATATATACTTATACTGTACTATACTGGACAGTTCAATGGCCCTGGGGACAAATGACTTCTTCAGTCTGTCTGTTGTGCAAGGCAGTATACTACTAACACGAATGCTATACAAGTGGGTTCCCCTTGGCAACAAAGCCGGCCTGAGCTGTCCAATGGCCTTGGGTGCCTCACCTCATTCACACACAAACCACTCCTGGACCACAGCATGCCTCCCGTGGTCCAGCCCCTTCGGCGTTCCCCTGGCTCTGCAGGACGGCGTTACACAGGAGCTCCAACACCTCCAGGCTGATGGCACCATAGAACCCATTGATGCCTCTCCGTGGGTGTCCAACCTCGTCCTCGCCAGGAAGAAGTCCGGTGCTGAGAGTCTGCGTCGACCTCAACAAGGCAGTGGTGCCTGATAAGTACCCTCTCCCGACGACAGAAGAACTCACAACCCACTTTTTAAGTAAGTTGGACTTACATCAGGGCTACCTACAAATCCCTCTGCACCCAGAGAGTCGGAACCTGACGGCTTTTATCACCCATTTCTGGCCTGTACCGCTCATGTACCGCTCCGATCATGTCCACAATCTTTGCCGGCTGCCCCGGTACCATGGCCTATTTGGACGACATTGTGGTACACGGGCCAGATGTTGACACACACAACGCCCGCCTGGAACGGGCACAACAATTTGACACTGAAAGGCCGTAGGTGTGCGCTGTTTGTTTTGTTTCCGGATATAAACGGCTGAGTTGATGCATTGAAAGTTGAGACTAGTCGTTATTTTAGCAACACAACACTTATGTATGTTTATGTATATTATGTCCAATAATTATGAGCGACGACAGTCATATTCTTCTGACTGAAAGGCAAATTGCTTAAAATAAATGAAAACGTTAATACATGATTATTATGTATATATATTGTAGTGCTTGTGGGAACAAATTACCTACTTTTCCTCTACACCCAACACATAGCTCCATACACATAGCTTCTCCTCTACGCCCAACACATAGCTCCATACACATAGCTTCTCCTCTACGCCCAACACATAGCTCCATACACATAGCTTCTCCTCTACGCCCAACACATAGCTCCACACATAGCTTCTCCTCTACACCCAACACATAGCTCCATACACATAGCTTCTCCTCTACACCCAACACATAGCTCCACACATAGCTTCTCCTCTACACCCAACACATAGCTCCATACACATAGCTTCTCCTCCACACCCAACACATAGCTCCATACACATAGCTTCTCCTCCACACCCAACACATAGCTCCATACACATAGCTTCTCCTCTACACCCAACACATAGCTCCATACACATAGCCTGTCTTGTTGTATTGTTATTGTTTTGTTATTGTTTGTCTGTCTGTTGTTATGTTTTCCTTCTACTATGTTAAGCGACCTTGGGTTTGAGAAAGGCGCTATATAAAATATTATTTATTATTAAGATGAGCCCGTATCACTTTGTGACTTTGTTTATGGCTGTAATATTTCAACAGGAAACACACATTTTCCTCATGTTAAACACTGAACATACAGTAGAATTCTCATTCCAATTCCCCTTTAATGCAAATAACCATCAAGCTTTATAATATATAATAATTTTGCATAATTAACCAAGCAGAGAAGTTTAGTCTAGTATCTAACAATGATTTCCTAAAACCATGAGTGAAAATACAGCACAGCTTTCAGTCGTGGCAATGCTAGCTACTTCACAACTATTAGTTTATACTGTTACTGACGCCGATGCTAGTCTGTGCTGGGTCCATCACACCTACTTTTGTTGTTGGCATTTGCTCTGTGCTCCTGTGTGTCTATCCCTCCAATGGCCTGTAGGCGGAGCTCTCAGAGGATGTCTATGAACTCTCAAAGGGCTGTTTGAGTTTATGACTGGCGTTCCTCTGCATAAGGCAGACAGATTTGATCTCTTTTTTGCTGACTTGGTGTCTCTCTCTCTCTCTCTCTCTCACACTGAATGTTCACTTTTTTCACATAATGGAGACATGTAGATGGGGCATGACAAACAGGAGGATACTTCTTTTAATTCTTCATTGACGATAAAGATCAAAACAAAACCTCTACAAACAAACAAACAGAGTCATTGACTAGATTATTGCTGCTGGCCAAATGAACTCCTGCTGGCTTATTTGATATAAAGTGTCCTCTCTCCTTATGACATATTTAGATGTGTTGCCCTGTTAGCCTGGTTAAACCCCTGTGTATTTAAACCCCTAGTTTTGTTCTGCTCCTTCTGTGTCATTGTTATATTGTAGATGTGTTGCCCTGTTAGCCTGGTTATGTATTTAAACCCCTAGTTTTGTTCTGCTCCTTCTGTGTCATTGTTATATTGTTCCTGTGCTGCACCCCATGAGTAAAGTTTTGTGTAAATACTATTTGAGTGTTTTGGTTATCCTGCATTCATAGGAAGTGGTGGTTGGCACGAAGCAGCGCATGGTTTAGTGTTTGTGCAGGACTAGGCACGTGCTTGTGTGAACAAATTACATTAATTATGACAAATGTTTATTGCTGTAATGTTTTAACAGGTAAACACACTTGAATACTGAATACATGTGATATTCAAATTTCCATGTTGATGCAAATAATCATGAAGCTTAATGAAAAATAGGAATTCTTATATCAACCGAGCAGAGAAGTAATGTGGAGCTCACATTAGCATTAGCGGCTTAAAAATACTGTTTATGCTTTGCATCTATCACAGATTAGCCAATTGTGGTGACTTCTGGTGAATTGTGGTGCATTTTGCCCACTAGTCTCCTCACAAGTCAGAGAGTGCAATAAGTGTTACTCGAAAATGAAACGTGGCGATTTTCTGGGCTGATTTGACATGGAACTATACTCTCGTTCCAGTGTAATTATCAAGGAACGTTGCAAATGTATCATGGGCGCAGCAGCACAATGATATCATGCAGCACCTGAAAGTAGTCCCTGTAGGCTAACTTCCAGCAACAAGGTTGACATGCAGCAGACAAATTGGTTAGTGACTGGTCCACAATGATAGACATGTTGGAACTTCCTTCATACGTAAATGAATCTACATCACCCCATAATTCTAAAACAAAACATTTCAACAAGTAATGTCAAGTATATTATTATATTATATTATTTAGTGTAGTGAAATATGATAAATATAATAATAAAATAATTTTCTCCGATTCCGGCTCCAGCAGATAGTGAATTTCCAGAGTGCTTGCACTGGACTATGGCATGTTGTCGAGGCGCTCCATGCTCACAGTATGTTTCAGAGACATACCACATGAGATGAGATCAAAGTGGCCATCATTGTTATTAGTAAAATCTAGTAAAGTCTTTGCAAATTGTACAGTGATCCAAATTCTTATCCACACATTCCATTGGCTAAAACACAAGGAGTTTGGGAAGATTTAGGACCGTTCGTGAAAGCATGTGTGGACACGTGCGATTGGACCAAGACACTCCAAATGTATTTTACTCCCCTTCACAACAATCATATTTCTTTCAGAAATGGGGGATGTTGGAGGGAATCCCTGCAGAGAAATATGTCTCTGTGTCTCTGCAGTCAGAATTTCTGTCCTCAGCACGGTAGGAGGGCGTAGATAGCATGATACCAGAGGAAATTGATAACTTTTTGAAAGACTTCCCAGAGAGCACCTGGGCGACTGACAGTTATGACTTTGGTACGCTGAACACTGCCCCGTCATTAGAAATAAAAACCAAATCCTCTCTTTACCCTCGTAAAGCACAGTATCGAGGGAGGCGGAACATTGAGCCAGTTTTTGAAGCGTTGCTTGAGGAAGGTGCTATTGTGTCGTGTGTTCCGCCTGTGTGCATCCCCTTGCAACACCCCCATCTTGCTGGATACAGTTTGGATACAGTTGTTGTAATTGTATAGATATCTATCAAAATATATGAGTGAGTGAGTGAGTGTGAGAGAGAGAGAGAGAGAGAGAGAGAGTGGAGCTGGTCTGTCCACTCACTCTTTGATGTGCTGCTATTCATCTAACAGCATCAGCTGAAGTAGATCTAGTTGGTCAAGACCAAACATACCAACATGCTTAATGGCATCGACAGCAGCAGTTATGTATCAACACTAAGATAGGAACAGCTGCATCCATTTCATAAGTATCATTTAAGAAATGTGATTGAAGCCACACTTAAGTAATTCTTTCTGAAACAATAAATACATTAATAAATTGTAAACAATGTTTTTAGGCAGAGAAAGAGAGAGAGAGAAAGAAAGAGAGATACCAGTCTATTTTGATATTTTGCTGGTTGACTGTACACTCATATTAGCCATTGTGCTGTTTGACTACAAACTCATATCAGTCATTAACATTTCTCTGTGCACTATGCCTTCTGTGCCTTTTGCAACAAACAAAGCCAAGCTTGGGGGCAAACACAGAACAAACAAAGCCAAGCTTGGGGGCAAAAACATACAGTAACACACCAAACACACACATGCACTTGAATCAGAAACAGAACTGGTCCGATCTCACTGCCCCATACAAACTCTTCAGTCTGAGCCCACAGTACAGTGGGATGGTGCCATCTAGTGGTCAACATGAAATCATGCCCTGAGGGGAGAATAGCAGCAGTCACACCAAAGACTTTCTAAAGCGGAGGGACAGCAGTCAAAGAATCCTCCATAGAAATGCATGGGATCAGTTATATGGCAGTTGTCTACACACATCCCGCCCCTTCCTGTAATGTAAATAACCTAACGTATGGCTCCCCATTCACTTTCCACGGCCATGTCAACCTTGACAGGGACAACAGAGGTGGACAAGCCCCTAATTACACTTTTACATAGCAATTCACCCTGCACATACACATATTCTTACTACTCTTATAATGTT
The DNA here is from genome assembly GCF_046254945.1 of Alosa pseudoharengus. NCBI lineage: Eukaryota > Metazoa > Chordata > Actinopteri > Clupeiformes > Clupeidae > Alosa > Alosa pseudoharengus. The sequence goes on along the minus strand of NW_027468564.1, from coordinate 10,305,329 downwards.
ACTGTTTGGTACAATGATACTGTTACCACACTGCACATAGCTGTACATTATGACTCTAAACCACCTTCTATAATCCAACTGTATACTATACTGACTGTCTATACTGCAATATATTTCTTGTCCTGTTTATGCATCACTTGTCTATACTTTGTATATCACATGCTTGTTTGCACTTCTGGTTACACGCAAACTGCATTTTGTTGTCTTTGTACTTGTACTCTGCACAATGATAATACAATTGAATCTAATCTAATCTAATCCAATCTAATCTAAACTTGAATAGGACAATAGCTGCCTGATAACTGCCCACACAATTTACAAATATAAAGGTATACAAATAAAACTTGTATTGATAACTTGTAATTAAATGCAGACTTTTTCACTTTCACATGTTTCTCAAAAAGGGAATTTTCACTTTAACTTGAGTAATTTTTTAAGGGAGTAGGCTTAATTGTACTTTACTTGAGTATAGATTTTCAGTACTCTACCCACCACTGAGTCCTACACAAATGTATAATTTTAGACAAAGTAACAGTAGTTGGCCATTTCAGTCTTAAGAGAGGATGTTTGGACAGTTGGGGTTCTATGGCTCCCACACACATATGCATGCAGTGTAGTGCTGCAGACACATCCCATCCACTTTACATGGGCTTACGTTGCAGAACTGAATTGTGGATCCATTTCATTGCTTTGCTCCCGTCCCTTGCGTTGAACATTTAAAATTTTGCTGCACCGACGAACAACAACCGAAGGCACCAGCCAATCAAGTTACGGTTGTTCTTCAAGTAATTTGCATTAGAACACCCACTGGCATGCGTTGACGGAACGCAACTATGTGTGGGAGCCGTAACTGGCTGAGTTAAGTCATTGGCTCAGTGGAGTAACGCCACCATGACATAGCATGACATGCTTGTGGTGCTAAACTTTGTTGTTTAAAAATTTGCAAATAAAATGTTTGAACTCTGATTGCCTGGAGCTAAACACACTGGAGCAGGAATGAAACCACTAAAAAAAAGAAAAAAACTTCACGAGATTCAAACTCAAACACACAATGCTAAAACACCATCAGCATGATATCTAGGGAACGTATCTTGCTACACCACAACAGAACTGACTTAGAAAGTAACCTCGGTACCACCACTGAAAAAAATAGTGTGATAATGTGTCAATCATTGATAACATTGAAACTACATTTAAAATGCCTGGTCAGAGACCACCAGCAATACCTTCACTGACCACCAGGGGGGCACTGAAAACCTGTGATTTATGTGAAGCACATTGGAATACTCATGTGTATTACATTCACTATATATGTGCATTTTCCTTGCCTGGTTGTCTTGATTATTTTGTCTTCTGTTACTGCATCATTGTATATTAAGAGTGCCTCTAGGGCAGTGATTCTTAAACTAGGGGTCGCGACCCCAAATGGGGTCTCCAAAAACTTCCGTGGGGTCGCCAATTATTTTCTGTATTCAGTCTGAAATTATTATTAGGTGAAACAAAGGAAAATAATATTGGCCTTTTCTGCCTTTTTCTTATTTACACGCAGTTAAGAGAAGAGAGAGATTTTTTTTCGTCTTTCAACGAGATCTGGTTCAGTCTATGGGCTATGGTCCGCTGATAGAAACAATGTAACTATCTGCTCCCACTATGCAAACTCAACTTGTTCCCACTATTTTAAGTAAAACAAAACAAAAGACATAGACCGCCTACTAGCCAAAATGGACAGGTGGCTACTTAAAAAAATGAACAAAAGCTCGGAAGTGCCATCTACCAGTGCGTCTACTCCTCCGTGATCCTCAGATGGGACAAGTCTAACGGCCGGTGAGAATAAAAAAAAAAAAACGGCGCGTCGGCTTTATCAGAAAGAATTTCTGAAATATGCATTCACTTGCCAAGTTAAAGATAACCTCAACCACCCACAATGTGTGATTTGCGGCAATGTTCTGGCGAATGAAAGCTTAAAACCTGTCAAAATGAAACGACATCTCAAAATACAGATGTCGGCTCAGCACCGTGGAGGAAAATCTCTGTGTCGCCGTATGCAGCATTCCTCCTAGAATTAACTTGCTATGTTCACGGAAGCATGCCCACCCTTCCCATTGAAATTGTTAAAGATAGTAAACCAGAAAAGGTAAATAAAAAATATTGTTATTGTTATCGCCATAAATTAATGTAACGTTGTAGGCCTAATGCTGCATGTGTATGTGTGTGTGCATGCTTGTGTGTGCGCGCGCTACGCACATAGCGCTCTGATCTGATATGGCGGCAGCCTACACTTGTTTAATCGTGATTGTTTGGTTTTCTCGGTTCTTGTTCATATGGAGTAAATAAAACAAATGACTGCTTTCTAGTTTTTGCTTGATTTAGTTGTTAACGTTTGAGGGGGGTATTTGAGTAAGGACTTAGAATGGGTTTGGAGAAAGTGGGGTCGCCAGACCTCGCCATACTTTTTTGTGGGGTCGCCAGACAAAAAGTTTAAGAACCACTGCTCTAGGGGAGAGCTGTATACTGCAAAGGCATGCCAGTGTAGAGAGTGCTGAAGAGTGCCCCTAGTGGCAAACAGGGAAACTGCAAAGACATGCCAGTGTAGAGAGTGCTGAAGAGTGCCCCTAGTGGCAAACAGGGAAACTGCAAAGGTATAGCAGTGTGGAGTGTGCTGAAGAGTGCCCCTAGTGGCAAACAGGGAAACTGCAAAGACATGCCAGTGTAGAGAGTGCTGATGAGTGCCCCTAGTGGCAAACAGGGAAACTGCAAAGGCATGCCAGTGTAGAGAGTGCTGAAGAGTTCCCCTAGTGGCAAACCGGGAAACTGCAAAGACATGCCAGTGTAGAGTGCTGAAGAGTGCCTCTAGTGGCAAACACCTATTTCGGGCAGAACAGCACAAGACTTGACATGACATCAACATCACTCCAGCTGCGAGATCACAATAGACCTACATGATTGGCACAATGTATTCACATGTCCACTTTTGGCAGCAGAAGGGGCAGAATATGTATAGATGACATGTTTGTGTTTCGATCTATCCCCACACATTTCCATGGGAGATTCTTTGAGTGCTGTATTGTCTGAAAGCATCTGTGTTGAAGATTGCCCCTAGTGGCAAATAGGGAAACTGCAAAGGCATACCAGTGTAGAGAGTGCTGAAGAGTGCCCCTAGTGGCAGACAGGGAAACTGTAAAGGCATGCCTGTGTAGAGAGTGCTGAAGAGTGCCTCTAGTGGCAAATAGGGAAACTGCAAAGGCATGACAGTGTAGAGAGTGCTGAAGAGTGCCTCTAGTGGCAAACAGGGCTGTACCATGAAGGGAAAACTAATTAAACCACCTAAACCAAAGTCCTTCCACTCTGCGACCATATTGCACTTATCAGGCATCTATTTCGGGCAGAACCACACATGTGCAAGGCTTCATGACACCAACATCACTCCAGCTGTGAGATCACAATAGGCCTACATGATTGGCACAATGTATTCACATGTCAAGTTTTGGTGGTGAAAGGGGCAGAATATGTATTGATGACATGTTTGTGTTCTGATCAAACCCCACACATTTCCATGGGAGATTCTTTGAGTGCTGTATTGTCTGAAAGTATCTGTGTTGAAGATTGCCCCTAGTGGCAAACAGGTAAACTGTAAAGGCATACCAGTGTAGAGAGTGCTGAAAAGTGCCCCTAGTGGCAAACAGGGAAACCGCAAAGGCAAATTTGTGAAGAGAATAGTCAGGTCACCTAGTGGCAAACTGTGAGACTGCAACTATGTAAAATGGTCAGGACCCCTATATTGTAATTTAGTGCCCCATCAATAAGTAATATTGTAACCCCCATCAAGTAATATTGTAACTCTCCACTATAAGTGAGGGTAGCTGTGGTGTATAAAAACACTGAGAGGAGAGGTAGAACAGGAGTGTTTCTGGACTGGCCAGCCGCCACTCTGTCCTTCTACAGCGTCTTCTTGGATCCACTCACCCACCTGCACACGTTCACCTCCACATTCATTGAGCCCCTCTATGTAGGGTGTGAGCTTGGCTACTCAGACTCTGTGTCCCTGTTCACCTCCACATTCATTGAGCCCCTCTATGTAGGGTGTGAGCTTGGCTACTCAGACTCTGTGTCCCTGTTCACCTCCACATTCATTGAGCCCCTCTATGTAGGGTGTGAGCTTGGCTACTCAGACTCTGTGTCCCTGTGCACCTCCACATTCATTGAGCCCCTCTATGTAGGATGTGAGCTTGGCTACTCAGACTCTGTGTCCCTGTGCACCTCCACATTCATTGAGCCCCTCTATGTAGGATGTGAGTTTGGCTACTCAGACTCTGTGTCCCTGTGCACCTCCACATTCATTGAGCCCCTCTATGTAGGGTGTGAGCTTGGCTATTCAGACTCTGTGTCCCTGTGCAAGATCACTTAGTGACCACACGCTGCACAAGCACCAGAGTCCGTGGAAGAGACCAGCTAGCAATCACATCTATGTTAAATAAATATATTTCCATCTATGTTAAATACATATATATGTATCAATATATTTTAAAATATAAGTAAATATTCAATATTGGCCACTTTCTTATATTTCTGCATATAATTAAATATATTTAAATATATGACACTAAGAAGCATGACCATATGACCCTTGATGAAGATTCTGATCACATGATCTATATATTTCAGACATATATTTATCTAGTTAATATTCTACTACGGTTTGATATTTTCAGCATTGATTAATACATATTTCACTATTGTATTTGTACTTCTGTTATCTTTTATTGTATTTTATTGAAAATCTTTGTTTTTGTTATGGAACCAGTGTAGAGAGTTACATGTTGTATGAAAGCAATTCAGCATACAATGAAGATCTACCTACCAGCAATTTTGACCACCTCGTAGACCGGCCAACTAGCTGCTACCTCTTGGCCGCCTTCCTCCCCTCCACCACATAGCGTTAGTTTCTAGCAAGACGTCCCCCCCAGAGGCGTTGAAAAAGTCTTCCTCATTATCTGAAATTACTAATGCAGTCAGTCGGCAAAATACTGGTTACAAAAGTCCCTGCCAATCCACTTAAACAGAGCAAACGTTTTACATTTGGACTAGTAGTAGCTGTTAGTTATGCTTGTAGTGAGAAAGCTGCAAAACGCTATTCCAACGACCTTACGTTGGTCTAGTGGCATATTTTGAAGTTGAAGGTAGCCTTTTTGTAAACCCCACCAATCCCTGCCTGTGTGCAAATAAGTTAATTGAATATATATATATATATATATATATATATATATATATATATATATATATATATATATATATATATATATATATAAACTTGATGTAGCTGCATTATGTGAATATATTTTTTTCCCTTTTCTTTTTCTGTATGGGCATAATCATTCATTTATTTGAAATGGGTAGCATTTTAAACTTGAGCTCTGGTGTTATTCTCAGGCATGTTTTAGGAAATCTTCATGTTCAAACATAACCAACTAGCTGAAATAATAAATAAAAAAAATAGTAAAAAAGAGTTTCATTATTTCCAGCTCCAGTTATTTTGGTTATATACTATAGGTTATATTCCCATCTACAGGTTTCTAATCTATTTTCATATGAGAGAATGTCCTGTTTAAATTGCATTTAATCCTTGTGCGAATATTATCTACTGCAGTAGGCCTATCGGCTTCTAAACACACGATAGCCTAGAGAAATCACAGATATTATACTGACACAGCATGAACTATTAAATTGTCCCTGAGATTTTGTCTGCAAATTCAATGATTTTACTGTAATCAATTTAGCCTACCATAACTTTCATTAAGGCTACGATCCAAAATCGCTTTTGACAAGGGGAGGGACTTTTGAAGTAGGCAGCCTAAAAGCGAAAGTAGCCAGCCTAAAAGCGAAAGTAGCCTAAATAGACTCCGCGTCAGTAGCGTAATTTGTCTTGTATCGAGAGCACACAGTTTGTAGCCTAAGGTAAGAAACCCACTATTTAATGTGTTCATATTATCATTTACTTTGTGTTTTCGGTATATGGAATATTTGGAATAAACTAATTAGAATGTTGTTGCATGAACTTGTCGTTGTTTAAGAAAAGTTTTCGCCAGAGAGAGATTTCCGCCTTTAGGTTAGGCAGGCCTTGCCCTAACAAACCAGTAGGCTAAATGCGGGCTTGCTAACATTAAAATATAAGATAGGCTACTGAATAGACTATGGGTTATTTCTTAATTTAACTCCATAGTAGGCTTGCATAATGTGTCGAGTTAGTCCACTCTTTTGCCGGTCCAGATTATGGAATCAAGCACAAAATCGTCGTGCGTAACTAGATAGGCTAGCATGCAACAGGCGCTGGCCTGTGACCAGCAAGGGCGTTTGCATAGGGACATCACATGTCCATACCAATACTTTAGGGTGACGAAATTGTCCATAACATTAGCGAAGTCATTCGTATTATTTGTTTTATTGTGAAGTCGTTTATTCCGATGCGTCCCCATAAAGTGTAGCCTACATCACCAGTACAACCAGTTTAGATATGCTGTCATTTGATTGGCTGAAACCTGAGTGTCAAAACATAAGCATAGGCCTCTTGTTGCGTTAATGGCAGACACATAGGAGGCTTGCAGGTGTGTGGACAATGATCTGTCTGCCAGTAGGATGCCCCTAGAAAGGGTAAAACTTCATATCAGTATTCATATTCCCTTTGTCCTTTATAATGCACATGTGGCCCCTTCTAGTGGATCAGCTTGGCCTATACACCAAAAAAATTAAAGAGATGGTTGTAGTAAAAATAAATCTTAATGAGTATGTGTATTGTGTTGTGTATGTTAGGGACCTTTAGGGTTTGTCAAGGGTCAACCCTGGAGCAGCCAGTGGGGCTTACATGCTTTTAGGGTCCCTACCCTTGACCTCTGACCCCATAGGCATGGCCGTGCACTTAATCCAGACCCAACTGTCATAAAGCAAACTAGACTACAATGGCCAAAGACCTTAATCTGTACTGAGGAATTTACTTTAGCCTATAGGCCTACACCTTAACATTTCTATTCAAGATTCCAGACATTTGTTCTTTCTTCTTGTAGAAATACTACAGTACTGATTCTTGTTTAGTTGCAGCTGCATGTTTGTTGTGCTTCTTTCATCATCTTCTGTTTGTTCTGTTTCTTCATCTTGTCAGAATACTGAAAACAAAGATAGCGGTTCATGTTTAGCTACAGTTATAATCTATAGTATGTGGTGACACATGAAACAAGAGGTAAAGCTGCATATGTCTCATGTACATTCCCAGAGAGACTCTCCCACTGCTGCTAGGATGAGTGTCTCTCAGGAGAGAGAGGAGGCTGCAGGTCACAGTGAGACACTCAGACCAGAGTCTGCAGCACACAGCTGTGTGCAACAAAGCAGCAAACCAACACACTCTGATGGAGGGTAAGTTAATCCACAGATACAGTACACATCATACCTGTCCCCACACACTCTGATGGAGGGTAAGTTAATCCACAGATACACTACACATCATACCTGTCCCCACACACTCTGATGGAGGGTAAGTTAATCCACAGATACAGTACACATCATACCTGTCCCCACACACTCTGATGGAGGGTAAATTAATCCACAGATACACTATGCATCATACCTGTCCCCACACACTCTGATGGAGGGTGAGTTAATCCACAGATACAGTACGCATCATACCTGTCCCCACACACTCTGATGGAGGGTAAGTTAGTACACAGATACAGTACACATCATACCTGTCCACACACCCCCTCTCTTCTCTGGTGCATTGGTGCCTCATTGTCTGTATTTGGAATTGTTTGGTTTCTTGTCTGTGCTGTCAGTGAACTTCCTAAACTGTTCAAATGAATCCAGATGTTCATGGGAGCAGCAGTAAAAAGAGAATTCAATAGTAATAGTGGCCATTAGATATTATTACACGGCTCTTCATAATGCTCTTCATAATGCTCAAGAATGCTGCTCCATTCATTTAAATTTGCCTTCCCAAAGTTCAGTGTTCTGATATTTCTTGATAACAGATCGTTGCTAAGTATAACAGGTTAGGCTAAAGAGCCATATCTTGGGGAGTTTATTTTTTCGTTCTGGCAAGTAGCCGTGTAATAAGCAGGATACAGGATAATGTATACAACGCCGGTCATTATTGGGAAATAGGTCCCTTCAGGGCGGAACTAATCTGGTTTCGCCCTGTCGGGACCTATTTCCAGATAATGACCGGCGTTCTATACATTATCCCTTACATACCATCTGTAGGCACCATCTGTAGGTACCATCTATAGGTACCATCTGTAGGGAAATAGCCTGGACGTAAGAGTATTCTCATTATGGACTCATTTGGCTAATCACTGGGAATTTACACTTCTGCAGCCTAAAGTCTGACTTAGGGGTAATGTGTAGGAGCCACGCTGCAAGTTGCCTAGACCGCTGTGAAGCTTTTGTAGTTGTGCGATGGTCTCTGTGTGTAGCTGTGAACCTTTTGTAGTTGTGTGTTGGTCTGTGTGTGTAGCTGTGAAGCTTTTGTAGTTGTGCGATGGTCTCTGTGTGTAGCTGTGAACCTTTTGTAGTTGTGTGTTGGTCTGTGTGTGTAGCTGTGAACCTTTTGTAGTTGTGTGTTGGTCTGTGTGTGTAGCTGTGAACCTTCTGTAGTTGTGTGTTGGTCTTTCTGTGTAGCTGTGAACCTTTTGTAGTTGTGTGTTGGTCTGTGTGTGTAGATGTGAACCTTTTGTAGTTGTGTGTTGGTCTGTGTGTGTAGCTGTGAACCTTTTGTAGTTGTGTGTTGGTCTTTCTGTGTAGCTGTGAACCTTTTGTAGTTGTGTGTTGGTCTGTGTGTGTAGATGTGAACCTTTTGTAGTTGTGTGTTGGTCTGTGTGTGTAGCTGTGAACCTTTTGTAGTTGTGTGTTGGTCTGTGTGTGTAGCTGTGAACCTTTTGTAGTTGTGTGTTGGTCTGTGTGTGTAGCTGTGTCTGTGGTGGCAAACTCCATAGACTGCCATGATTACATGTACAGCACTACACCACTGTGAACCTGTGTAAATTAACGGCACTACACCACTGTGAACCTGTGTAGGTAACGGCACTACACTACTGTGAACCTGTGTAGGTAACGGCACTACACTACTGTAATAATGTGTAAATTAACGGCACTACACCACTGTGAACCTGTGTAGGTAACGGCACTACACTACTGTGAACCTGTGTAAATTAACGGCACTACACCACTGTGAACCTTTGTAAATTAACGGCAACTTTTAGAGTGCAGCTCAGGTTCTTGTCTCTTTATAACCAGCCCACAGACTCACAGACCTCCATCTTCAGTGCCCAGCTGTATGAGTATTCATCAGTCTGCAGTCAGTCACATGAAATTCTACTCTCTCTCTCTTTCTTTCTCTCTCTCTCACTCACACACACACACACACACACACACAAACAGGAAATTGGATGGATGAGATGGAAAGCACTAACCTCTCCTAAATGGTGGACACCATGTAGAGATGTATATGTTATAGAAAACTATGGGAAATGCTAGTAGGAATACACTGTATTGTGTGTGTGTGTGTGTGTGTGTGTGAGTGAGAGAGAGAGAGAGAGAGAGAGAAAGAGAGAGAGAGAGAGATTAATTCTAAAATGGAGCATGTATTGTTGTAATATTACTGTAAGTGTGAAAATCACTCTGCAGTGGAATGAGTTACCTCTATTAAGAACTAGACGTGCCAGGGATTCTTTTATTCCTGTGGCTATTAGGAACCTGAATTCACTTGATTGATTTCTTGAAGCTTTTATACATTATGTGATTATTTATTTACTTATTTATTCTGTCCATGTTGATAATGACAGATGTGTACTGTCCAATTGGATTCGGTCGTTGTTTTTTAAGGGAAGGAGTGTCTCCATTGTTGTTGTGTGTCCTGTGCTGTGTTGTCAATGTTGTTGGCATCTGGTGGTGCTTTTACTGTGCATGTGTTTCAGACATCCTGCTGCACACTACATTTCCTTTTCTAAGGATAAATAAAGTGAAACTTGAACTTGAGAAGTTGAACTTGAGTTGATGTTACTGTAATCCGTTTCTTGTGTCTCTTTATGTAACCAGCTCACAGACACACAGACCTCCATCTCCTGTGCCCAGCTGTGTGTCCATGAAGAGTGATCGGTCCAAGGGTAATATGCCCACCTTCAGCAGTGAACCAGTTCCATCAGGTCTAATGTGAGTAGTCATCAGTCTGTTGACATGTCAGTCACATGCAATTCTACATACACACACACACACACACACACACACACACACACACACACACACACACACACACACAGCACCTTATATACAGAACTATGTCAACTCTCAACTATGACTGTGTTTACATACAGTATGAACATGGCTTCTATCAGATGATCTCCAATGACATTTAAAAATGAAATAAATAATCTTCTCACTGTAATTGCAGAAGATCACAAATAACTGATTTCCTCAGTTCTCCTGAAGTGTTCTATTGCTTGTTATCTTTACACATGCAAAGTTCAGGGTTGACATGCATAGACCTTGTGGCTCCTTGTAACAGCTGGGAAATTTATATAGTGTGTTTAATGCTTTATCATGTCAAAGAACCTAACCCTACCTATCCTGAATGGAGGAGAAATATACAACATTGAGACACGTCGGGCTATCTTCACTTGAAAGGAATTTCCCCTTGGGGATCAATAAAGTATCTATCTATCTATCTATGGGGTGTAAAGATTAACCGATACGTATCCGTATCCGTTTTTAACGCGTAAGATACGGCTACATCGATATGTGAAGCCTCGTATCGGAATAAAACTGAAATGGACCGGTCGTTATATAGATTTACTTGTTACAAATCGGTTCATAACCTTTTCTGTTCGCTCAGACTCTGATTTACGTTGCAAGCAGCGCGTTCATCACGCTTCCTGTTTTGAAACTACACATGGCACGGATTTGTGGGTAATGAAGTTCGTTTTGGGCTACACTCATTGCCCAATGTCGTCAAAGGACTTCATTACCCATACATCTACCGCAACTTAAGCACGTGACAACTCACACTCTGTCGGTGTTTTTATTCTTTTGTTTGTCAAAATCCAGCGCGAAATTAAACACTTACTATAGCATTCCTAAACGGCAACGATAGTCTGTAGAGTAGCCTTACGTTTGATGAAGGGATTTCCTTAATGCTAAAGAATAATTTGGCCCTTGCTCCTTAAACAATGTACAAATTATTATTATTTTGTTCATATTCACTCAGACTTGGAACAAAATAGGCCCAGTTCATTGATATGTAGGCCTATTTTGTTGTAGGCAATGAGAAAAGGCCAAGATTGTCTTAAGCACCGTTTTATTTTATTTCGGTATTGTCTTACGTCAACAATAGGCTACAGCTCCTTGAAAACAATCAGGTATAACTCTATAAAATCTATAAAGTATATAAAAATGTATTTTCATGTTGTATTTGGCTGCTTTGTTTGGCTGAAATGTAGACTATTCTTTTTTCATTTCAATACAGTATATGATACAAACCTCAGTTTAGATAATCATATTCACACATTTGTTTTTGCCTAATTGACATGACCATGATAATTTATAATATAAAATTAATGTGCACCTTAAGCAAATGATAAAAAATCTTTCAGAATGCTTTCCATTCTTCAACTGCATCGAACTGCATCGAATCGCATCGAATCGTACTGAATCGTTTTTTATGAACATGTATCTTTTCTTGTATCGAATCGTGCCCATGTATCTAGATGTGAATCGTGTCGTCTTTTACATGAGAGATTCACACCCCTACTATCTATCTATCTATCTATCTATCTATCTATCTATCTATGGAGAGAGCAGACCCACAGCGCTTCTCAAGGACATTGTCTGGAATCTCATCGGAGTGTCTCCATTGTTGTTGTGTGTCCTGTGCTGTGTTGTCAATGTTGTTGGCATCTGGTGGTGCTTTTACTGTGCATGTGTTTCAGACATCCTGCTGCACACTACATTTCCTTTTCTAAGGATAAATAAAGTGAAACTTGAACTTGAGAAGTTGAACTTGAGTTGATGTTACTGTAATCCGTTTCTTGTGTCTCTTTATGTAACCAGCTCACAGACACACAGACCTCCATCTCCTGTGCCCAGCTGTGTGTCCATGAAGAGTGATCGGTCCAAGGGTAATATGCCCACCTTCAGCAGTGAACCAGTTCCATCAGGTCTAATGTGAGTAGTCATCAGTCTGTTGACATGTCAGTCACATGCAATTCTACATACACACACACACACACACACACACACACACACACACACACACACACACACACACACACACACACAGCACCTTATATACAGAACTATGTCAACTCTCAACTATGACTGTGTTTACATACAGTATGAACATGGCTTCTATCAGATGATCTCCAATGACATTTAAAAACGAAATAAATAATCTTCTCACTGTAATTGCAGAAGATCACAAATAACTGATTTCCTCAGTTCTCCTGAAGTGTTCTATTGCTTGTTATCTTTACACATGCAAAGTTCAGGGTTGACATGCATAGACCTTGTGGCTCCTTGTAACAGCTGGGAAATTTATATAGTGTGTTTAATGCTTTATCATGTCAAAGAACCTAACCCTACCTATCCTGAATGGAGGAGAAATATACAACATTGAGACACGTCAGGCTATCTTCACTTGAAAGGAATTTCCCCTTGGGGATCGATCAATAAAGTATCTATCTATCTATCTATGGGGTGTAAAGATTAACCGATACGTATCCGTATCCGTTTTTAACGCGTAAGATACGGCTACATCGATATGTGAAGCCTCGTATCGGAATAAAACTGAAATGAACCGGTCGTTATATCGATTTACTTGTTACAAATCGGTTCATAACCTTTTCTGTTCGCTCAGACTCTGATTTACGTTGCAAGCAGCGCGTTCATCACGCTTCCTGTTTTGAAACTACACATGGCACGGATTTGTGGGTAATGAAGTTCGTTTTGGGCTACACTCATTGCCCAATGTCGTCAAAGGACTTCATTACCCATACATCTACCGCAACTTAAGCACGTGACAACTCACACTCTGTCGGTGTTTTTATTCTTTTGTTTGTCAAAATCCAGCGCGAAATTAAACACTTACTATAGCATTCCTAAACGGCAACGATAGTCTGTAGAGTAGCCTTACGTTTGATGAAGGGATTTCCTTAATGCTAAAGAATAATTTGGCCCTTGCTCCTTAAACAATGTACAAATTATTATTATTTTGTTCATATTCACTCAGACTTGGAACAAAATAGGCCCAGTTCATTGATATGTAGGCCTATTTTGTTGTAGGCAATGAGAAAAGGCCAAGATTGTCTTAAGCACCGTTTTATTTTATTTCGGTATTGTCTTACGTCAACAATAGGCTACAGCTCCTTGAAAAGAATCAGGTATAACTCTATAAAATCTATAAAGTATATAAAAATGTATTTTCATGTTGTATTTGGCTGCTTTGTTTGGCTGAAATGTAGACTATTCTTTTTTCATTTCAATACAGTATATGATACAAACCTCAGTTTAGATAATCATATTCACACATTTGTTTTTGCCTAATTGACATGACCATGATAATTTATAATATAAAATTAATGTGCACCTTAAGCAAATGATAAAAAATCTTTCAGAATGCTTTCCATTCTTCAACTGCATCGAACTGCATCGAATCGCATCGAATCGTACTGAATCGTTTTTTATGAACATGTATCTTTTCTTGTATCGAATCGTGCCCATGTATCTAGATGTGAATCGTGTCGTCTTTTACATGAGAGATTCACACCCCTACTATCTATCTATCTATCTATCTATCTATCTATCTATCTATGGAGAGAGCAGACCCACAGCGCTTCTCAAGGACATTGTCTGGAATCTCATCGGAGTGTCTCCATTGTTGTTGTGTGTCCTGTGCTGTGTTGTCAATGTTGTTGGCATCTGGTGGTGCTTTTACTGTGCATGTGTTTCAGACATCCTGCTGCACACTACATTTCCTTTTCTAAGGATAAATAAAGTGAAACTTGAACTTGAGAAGTTGAACTTGAGTTGATGTTACTGTAATCCGTTTCTTGTGTCTCTTTATGTAACCAGCTCACAGACACACAGACCTCCATCTCCTGTGCCCAGCTGTGTGTCCATGAAGAGTGATCGGTCCAAGGGTAATATGCCCACCTTCAGCAGTGAACCAGTTCCATCAGGTCTAATGTGAGTAGTCATCAGTCTGTTGACATGTCAGTCACATGCAATTCTACATACACACACACACACACACACACACACACACACACACACACACACAGCACCTTATATACAGAACTATGTCAACTCTCAACTATGACTGTGTTTACATACAGTATGAACATGGCTTCTATCAGATGATCTCCAATGACATTTAAAAACGAAATAAATAATCTTCTCACTGTAATTGCAGAAGATCACAAATAACTGATTTCCTCAGTTCTCCTGAAGTGTTCTATTGCTTGTTATCTTTACACATGCAAAGTTCAGGGTTGACATGCATAGACCTTGTGGCTCCTTGTAACAGCTGGGAAATTTATATAGTGTGTTTAATGCTTTATCATGTCAAAGAACCTAACCCTACCTATCCTGAATGGAGGAGAAATATACAACATTGAGACACGTCGGGCTATCTTCACTTGAAAGGAATTTCCCCTTGGGGATCAATAAAGTATCTATCTATCTATCTATGGGGTGTAAAGATTAACCGATACGTATCCGTATCCGTTTTTAACGCGTAAGATACGGCTACATCGATATGTGAAGCCTCGTATCGGAATAAAACTGAAATGAACCGGTCGTTATATAGATTTACTTGTTACAAATCGGTTCATAACCTTTTCTGTTCGCTCAGACTCTGATTTACGTTGCAAGCAGCGCGTTCATCACGCTTCCTGTTTTGAAACTACACATGGCACGGATTTGTGGGTAATGAAGTTCGTTTTGGGCTACACTCATTGCCCAATGTCGTCAAAGGACTTCATTACCCATACATCTACCGCAACTTAAGCACGTGACAACTCACACTCTGTCGGTGTTTTTATTCTTTTGTTTGTCAAAATCCAGCGCGAAATTAAACACTTACTATAGCATTCCTAAACGGCAACGATAGTCTGTAGAGTAGCCTTACGTTTGATGAAGGGATTTCCTTAATGCTAAAGAATAATTTGGCCCTTGCTCCTTAAACAATGTACAAATTATTATTATTTTGTTCATATTCACTCAGACTTGGAACAAAATAGGCCCAGTTCATTGATATGTAGGCCTATTTTGTTGTAGGCAATGAGAAAAGGCCAAGATTGTCTTAAGCACCGTTTTATTTTATTTCGGTATTGTCTTACGTCAACAATAGGCTACAGCTCCTTGAAAACAATCAGGTATAACTCTATAAAATCTATAAAGTATATAAAAAAGTATTTTCATGTTGTATTTGGCTGCTTTGTTTGGCTGAAATGTAGACTATTCTTTTTTCATTTCAATACAGTATATGATACAAACCTCAGTTTAGATCATCATATTCACACATTTGTTTTTGCCTAATTGACATGACCATGATAATTTATAATATAAAATTAATGTGCACCTTAAGCAAATGATAAAAAATCTTTCAGAATGCTTTCCATTCTTCAACTGCATCGAACTGCATCGAATCGCATCGAATCGT
The DNA here is from genome assembly GCF_046254945.1 of Alosa pseudoharengus. NCBI lineage: Eukaryota > Metazoa > Chordata > Actinopteri > Clupeiformes > Clupeidae > Alosa > Alosa pseudoharengus. The sequence continues at coordinate 10,289,635 of NW_027468564.1, read as the reverse complement.
ACTGAATCGTTTTTTATGAACATGTATCTTTTCTTGTATCGAATCGTGCCCATGTATCTAGATGTGAATCGTGTCGTCTTTTACATGAGAGATTCACACCCCTACTATCTATCTATCTATCTATCTATCTATCTATCTATCTATCTATGGAGAGAGCAGACCCACAGCGCTTCTCAAGGACATTGTCTGGAATCTCATCGGAGTGTCTCCATTGTTGTTGTGTGTCCTGTGCTGTGTTGTCAATGTTGTTGGCATCTGGTGGTGCTTTTACTGTGCATGTGTTTCAGACATCCTGCTGCACACTACATTTCCTTTTCTAAGGATAAATAAAGTGAAACTTGAACTTGAGAAGTTGAACTTGAGTTGAGGTTACTGTAATCCGTTTCTTGTGTCTCTTTATGTAACCAGCTCACAGACACACAGACCTCCATCTCCTGTGCCCAGCTGTGTGTCCATGAAGAGTGATCGGTCCAAGGGTAATATGCCCACCTTCAGCAGTGAACCAGTTCCATCAGGTCTAATGTGAGTAGTCATCAGTCTGTTGACATGTCAGTCACATGCAATTCTACATACACACACACACACACACACACACACACACACACACACACACACAGCACCTTATATACAGAACTATGTCAACTCTCAACTATGACTGTGTTTACATACAGTATGAACATGGCTTCTATCAGATGATCTCCAATGACATTTAAAAATGAAATAAATAATCTTCTCACTGTAATTGCAGAAGATCACAAATAACTGATTTCCTCAGTTCTCCTGAAGTGTTCTATTGCTTGTTATCTTTACACATGCAAAGTTCAGGGTTGGCATGCATAGGCCTTGTGGCTCCTTGTAACAGCTGGGAAATTTATATAGTGTGTTTAATGCTTTATCATGTCAAAGAACCTAACCCTACCTATCCTGAATGGAGGAGAAATATACAACATTGAGACACGTCGGGCTATCTTCACTTGAAAGGAATTTCCCCTTGGGGATCAATAAAGTATCTATCTATCTATCTATGGGGTGTAAAGATTAACCGATACGTATCCGTATCCGTTTTTAACGCGTAAGATACGGCTACATCGATATGTGAAGCCTCGTATCGGAATAAAACTGAAATGAACCGGTCGTTATATAGATTTACTTGTTACAAATCGGTTCATAACCTTTTCTGTTCGCTCAGACTCTGATTTACGTTGCAAGCAGCGCGTTCATCACGCTTCCTGTTTTGAAACTACACATGGCACGGATTTGTGGGTAATGAAGTTCGTTTTGGGCTACACTCATTGCCCAATGTCGTCAAAGGACTTCATTACCCATACATCTACCGCAACTTAAGCACGTGACAACTCACACTCTGTCGGTGTTTTTATTCTTTTGTTTGTCAAAATCCAGCGCGAAATTAAACACTTACTATAGCATTCCTAAACGGCAACGATAGTCTGTAGAGTAGCCTTACGTTTGATGAAGGGATTTCCTTAATGCTAAAGAATAATTTGGCCCTTGCTCCTTAAACAATGTACAAATTATTATTATTTTGTTCATATTCACTCAGACTTGGAACAAAATAGGCCCAGTTCATTGATATGTAGGCCTATTTTGTTGTAGGCAATGAGAAAAGGCCAAGATTGTCTTAAGCACCGTTTTATTTTATTTCGGTATTGTCTTACGTCAACAATAGGCTACAGCTCCTTGAAAACAATCAGGTATAACTCTATAAAATCTATAAAGTATATAAAAATGTATTTTCATGTTGTATTTGGCTGCTTTGTTTGGCTGAAATGTAGACTATTCTTTTTTCATTTCAATACAGTATATGATACAAACCTCAGTTTAGATAATCATATTCACACATTTGTTTTTGCCTAATTGACATGACCATGATAATTTATAATATAAAATTAATGTGCACCTTAAGCAAATGATAAAAAATCTTTCAGAATGCTTTCCATTCTTCAACTGCATCGAACTGCATCGAATCGCATCGAATCGTACTGAATCGTTTTTTATGAACATGTATCTTTTCTTGTATCGAATCGTGCCCATGTATCTAGATGTGAATCGTGTCGTCTTTTACATGAGAGATTCACACCCCTACTATCTATCTATCTATCTATCTATCTATCTATCTATCTATGGAGAGAGCAGACCCACAGCGCTTCTCAAGGACATTGTCTGGAATCTCATCGGAGTGTCTCCATTGTTGTTGTGTGTCCTGTGCTGTGTTGTCAATGTTGTTGGCATCTGGTGGTGCTTTTACTGTGCATGTGTTTCAGACATCCTGCTGCACACTACATTTCCTTTTCTAAGGATAAATAAAGTGAAACTTGAACTTGAGAAGTTGAACTTGAGTTGATGTTACTGTAATCCGTTTCTTGTGTCTCTTTATGTAACCAGCTCACAGACACACAGACCTCCATCTCCTGTGCCCAGCTGTGTGTCCATGAAGAGTGATCGGTCCAAGGGTAATATGCCCACCTTCAGCAGTGAACCAGTTCCATCAGGTCTAATGTGAGTAGTCATCAGTCTGTTGACATGTCAGTCACATGCAATTCTACATACACACACACACACACACACACACACACACACACACACACACACACACACACACACACACACACAGCACCTTATATACAGAACTATGTCAACTCTCAACTATGACTGTGTTTACATACAGTATGAACATGGCTTCTATCAGATGATCTCCAATGACATTTAAAAATGAAATAAATAATCTTCTCACTGTAATTGCAGAAGATCACAAATAACTGATTTCCTCAGTTCTCCTGAAGTGTTCTATTGCTTGTTATCTTTACACATGCAAAGTTCAGGGTTGGCATGCATAGGCCTTGTGGCTCCTTGTAACAGCTGGGAAATTTATATAGTGTGTTTAATGCTTTATCATGTCAAAGAACCTAACCCTACCTATCCTGAATGGAGGAGAAATATACAACATTGAGACACGTCGGGCTATCTTCACTTGAAAGGAATTTCCCCTTGGGGATCAATAAAGTATCTATCTATCTATCTATGGGGTGTAAAGATTAACCGATACGTATCCGTATCCGTTTTTAACGCGTAAGATACGGCTACATCGATATGTGAAGCCTCGTATCGGAATAAAACTGAAATGAACCGGTCGTTATATAGATTTACTTGTTACAAATCGGTTCATAACCTTTTCTGTTCGCTCAGACTCTGATTTACGTTGCAAGCAGCGCGTTCATCACGCTTCCTGTTTTGAAACTACACATGGCACGGATTTGTGGGTAATGAAGTTCGTTTTGGGCTACACTCATTGCCCAATGTCGTCAAAGGACTTCATTACCCATACATCTACCGCAACTTAAGCACGTGACAACTCACACTCTGTCGGTGTTTTTATTCTTTTGTTTGTCAAAATCCAGCGCGAAATTAAACACTTACTATAGCATTCCTAAACGGCAACGATAGTCTGTAGAGTAGCCTTACGTTTGATGAAGGGATTTCCTTAATGCTAAAGAATAATTTGGCCCTTGCTCCTTAAACAATGTACAAATTATTATTATTTTGTTCATATTCACTCAGACTTGGAACAAAATAGGCCCAGTTCATTGATATGTAGGCCTATTTTGTTGTAGGCAATGAGAAAAGGCCAAGATTGTCTTAAGCACCGTTTTATTTTATTTCGGTATTGTCTTACGTCAACAATAGGCTACAGCTCCTTGAAAACAATCAGGTATAACTCTATAAAATCTATAAAGTATATAAAAATGTATTTTCATGTTGTATTTGGCTGCTTTGTTTGGCTGAAATGTAGACTATTCTTTTTTCATTTCAATACAGTATATGATACAAACCTCAGTTTAGATAATCATATTCACACATTTGTTTTTGCCTAATTGACATGACCATGATAATTTATAATATAAAATTAATGTGCACCTTAAGCAAATGATAAAAAATCTTTCAGAATGCTTTCCATTCTTCAACTGCATCGAACTGCATCGAATCGCATCGAATCGTACTGAATCGTTTTTTATGAACATGTATCTTTTCTTGTATCGAATCGTGCCCATGTATCTAGATGTGAATCGTGTCGTCTTTTACATGAGAGATTCACACCCCTACTATCTATCTATCTATCTATCTATCTATCTATCTATCTATGGAGAGAGCAGACCCACAGCGCTTCTCAAGGACATTGTCTGGAATCTCATCGGAGTGTCTCCATTGTTGTTGTGTGTCCTGTGCTGTGTTGTCAATGTTGTTGGCATCTGGTGGTGCTTTTACTGTGCATGTGTTTCAGACATCCTGCTGCACACTACATTTCCTTTTCTAAGGATAAATAAAGTGAAACTTGAACTTGAGAAGTTGAACTTGAGTTGATGTTACTGTAATCCGTTTCTTGTGTCTCTTTATGTAACCAGCTCACAGACACACAGACCTCCATCTCCTGTGCCCAGCTGTGTGTCCATGAAGAGTGATCGGTCCAAGGGTAATATGCCCACCTTCAGCAGTGAACCAGTTCCATCAGGTCTAATGTGAGTAGTCATCAGTCTGTTGACATGTCAGTCACATGCAATTCTACATACACACACACACACACACACACACACACACACACACACACACACAGCACCTTATATACAGAACTATGTCAACTCTCAACTATGACTGTGTTTACATACAGTATGAACATGGCTTCTATCAGATGATCTCCAATGACATTTAAAAATGAAATAAATAATCTTCTCACTGTAATTGCAGAAGATCACAAATAACTGATTTCCTCAGTTCTCCTGAAGTGTTCTATTGCTTGTTATCTTTACACATGCAAAGTTCAGGGTTGACATGCATAGACCTTGTGGCTCCTTGTAACAGCTGGGAAATTCATATAGTGTGTTTAATGCTTTATCATGTCAAAGAACCTAACCCTACCTATCCTGAATGGAGGAGAAATATACAACATTGAGACACGTCGGGCTATCTTCACTTGAAAGGAATTTCCCCTTGGGGATCAATAAAGTATCTATCTATCTATCTATGGGGTGTAAAGATTAACCGATACGTATCCGTATCCGTTTTTAACGCGTAAGATACGGCTACATCGATATGTGAAGCCTCGTATCGGAATAAAACTGAAATGAACCGGTCGTTATATAGATTTACTTGTTACAAATCGGTTCATAACCTTTTCTGTTCGCTCAGACTCTGATTTACGTTGCAAGCAGCGCGTTCATCACGCTTCCTGTTTTGAAACTACACATGGCACGGATTTGTGGGTAATGAAGTTCGTTTTGGGCTACACTCATTGCCCAATGTCGTCAAAGGACTTCATTACCCATACATCTACCGCAACTTAAGCACGTGACAACTCACACTCTGTCGGTGTTTTTATTCTTTTGTTTGTCAAAATCCAGCGCGAAATTAAACACTTACTATAGCATTCCTAAACGGCAACGATAGTCTGTAGAGTAGCCTTACGTTTGATGAAGGGATTTCCTTAATGCTAAAGAATAATTTGGCCCTTGCTCCTTAAACAATGTACAAATTATTATTATTTTGTTCATATTCACTCAGACTTGGAACAAAACAGGCCCAGTTCATTGATATGTAGGCCTATTTTGTTGTAGGCAATGAGAAAAGGCCAAGATTGTCTTAAGCACCGTTTTATTTTATTTCGGTATTGTCTTACGTCAACAATAGGCTACAGCTCCTTGAAAACAATCAGGTATAACTCTATAAAATCTATAAAGTATATAAAAAAGTATTTTCATGTTGTATTTGGCTGCTTTGTTTGGCTGAAATGTAGACTATTCTTTTTTCATTTCAATACAGTATATGATACAAACCTCAGTTTAGATAATCATATTCACACATTTGTTTTTGCCTAATTGACATGACCATGATAATTTATAATATAAAATTAATGTGCACCTTAAGCAAATGATAAAAAATCTTTCAGAATGCTTTCCATTCTTCAACTGCATCGAACTGCATCGAATCGCATCGAATCGTACTGAATCGTTTTTTATGAACATGTATCTTTTCTTGTATCGAATCGTGCCCATGTATCTAGATGTGAATCGTGTCGTCTTTTACATGAGAGATTCACACCCCTACTATCTATCTATCTATCTATCTATCTATCTATCTATCTATGGAGAGAGCAGACCCACAGCGCTTCTCAAGGACATTGTCTGGAATCTCATCGGAGTGTCTCCATTGTTGTTGTGTGTCCTGTGCTGTGTTGTCAATGTTGTTGGCATCTGGTGGTGCTTTTACTGTGCATGTGTTTCAGACATCCTGCTGCACACTACATTTCCTTTTCTAAGGATAACTAAAGTGAAACTTGAACTTGAGAAGTTGAACTTGAGTTGATGTTACTGTAATCCGTTTCTTGTGTCTCTTTATGTAACCAGCTCACAGACACACAGACCTCCATCTCCTGTGCCCAGCTGTGTGTCCATGAAGAGTGATCGGTCCAAGGGTAATATGCCCACCTTCAGCAGTGAACCAGTTCCATCAGGTCTAATGTGAGTAGTCATCAGTCTGTTGACATGTCAGTCACATGCAATTCTACATACACACACACACACACACACACACACACACACACACACACAGCACCTTATATACAGAACTATGTCAACTCTCAACTATGACTGTGTTTACATACAGTATGAACATGGCTTCTATCAGATGATCTCCAATGACATTTAAAAACGAAATAAATAATCTTCTCACTGTAATTGCAGAAGATCACAAATAACTGATTTCCTCAGTTCTCCTGAAGTGTTCTATTGCTTGTTATCTTTACACATGCAAAGTTCAGGGTTGACATGCATAGACCTTGTGGCTCCTTGTAACAGCTGGGAAATTTATATAGTGTGTTTAATGCTTTATCATGTCAAAGAACCTAACCCTACCTATCCTGAATGGAGGAGAAATATACAACATTGAGACACGTCGGGCTATCTTCACTTGAAAGGAATTTCCCCTTGGGGATCAATAAAGTATCTATCTATCTATCTATGGGGTGTAAAGATTAACCGATACGTATCCGTATCCGTTTTTAACGCGTAAGATACGGCTACATCGATATGTGAAGCCTCGTATCGGAATAAAACTGAAATGAACCGGTCGTTATATAGATTTACTTGTTACAAATCGGTTCATAACCTTTTCTGTTCGCTCAGACTCTGATTTACGTTGCAAGCAGCGCGTTCATCACGCTTCCTGTTTTGAAACTACACATGGCACGGATTTGTGGGTAATGAAGTTCGTTTTGGGCTACACTCATTGCCCAATGTCGTCAAAGGACTTCATTACCCATACATCTACCGCAACTTAAGCACGTGACAACTCACACTCTGTCGGTGTTTTTATTCTTTTGTTTGTCAAAATCCAGCGCGAAATTAAACACTTACTATAGCATTCCTAAACGGCAACGATAGTCTATAGAGTAGCCTTACGTTTGATGAAGGGATTTCCTTAATGCTAAAGAATAATTTGGCCCTTGCTCCTTAAACAATGTACAAATTATTATTATTTTGTTCATATTCACTCAGACTTGGAACAAAATAGGCCCAGTTCATTGATATGTAGGCCTATTTTGTTGTAGGCAATGAGAAAAGGCCAAGATTGTCTTAAGCACCGTTTTATTTTATTTCGGTATTGTCTTACGTCAACAATAGGCTACAGCTCCTTGAAAACAATCAGGTATAACTCTATAAAATCTATAAAGTATATAAAAAAGTATTTTCATGTTGTATTTGGCTGCTTTGTTTGGCTGAAATGTAGACTATTCTTTTTTCATTTCAATACAGTATATGATACAAACCTCAGTTTAGATAATCATATTCACACATTTGTTTTTGCCTAATTGACATGACCATGATAATTTATAATATAAAATTAATGTGCACCTTAAGCAAATGATAAAAAATCTTTCAGAATGCTTTCCATTCTTCAACTGCATCGAACTGCATCGAATCGCATCGAATCGTACTGAATCGTTTTTTATGAACATGTATCTTTTCTTGTATCGAATCGTGCCCATGTATCTAGATGTGAATCGTGTCGTCTTTTACATGAGAGATTCACACCCCTACTATCTATCTATCTATCTATCTATCTATCTATCTATCTATGGAGAGAGCAGACCCACAGCGCTTCTCAAGGACATTGTCTGGAATCTCATCGGAGTGTCTCCATTGTTGTTGTGTGTCCTGTGCTGTGTTGTCAATGTTGTTGGCATCTGGTGGTGCTTTTACTGTGCATGTGTTTCAGACATCCTGCTGCACACTACATTTCCTTTTCTAAGGATAAATAAAGTGAAACTTGAACTTGAGAAGTTGAACTTGAGTTGATGTTACTGTAATCCGTTTCTTGTGTCTCTTTATGTAACCAGCTCACAGACACACAGACCTCCATCTCCTGTGCCCAGCTGTGTGTCCATGAAGAGTGATCGGTCCAAGGGTAATATGCCCACCTTCAGCAGTGAACCAGTTCCATCAGGTCTAATGTGAGTAGTCATCAGTCTGTTGACATGTCAGTCACATGCAATTCTACATACACACACACACACACACACACACACACACACACACACACACACAGCACCTTATATACAGAACTATGTCAACTCTCAACTATGACTGTGTTTACATACAGTATGAACATGGCTTCTATCAGATGATCTCCAATGACATTTAAAAATGAAATAAATAATCTTCTCACTGTAATTGCAGAAGATCACAAATAACTGATTTCCTCAGTTCTCCTGAAGTGTTCTATTGCTTGTTATCTTTACACATGCAAAGTTCAGGGTTGACATGCATAGACCTTGTGGCTCCTTGTAACAGCTGGGAAATTCATATAGTGTGTTTAATGCTTTATCATGTCAAAGAACCTAACCCTACCTATCCTGAATGGAGGAGAAATATACAACATTGAGACACGTCGGGCTATCTTCACTTGAAAGGAATTTCCCCTTGGGGATCAATAAAGTATCTATCTATCTATCTATGGGGTGTAAAGATTAACCGATACGTATCCGTATCCGTTTTTAACGCGTAAGATACGGCTACATCGATATGTGAAGCCTCGTATCGGAATAAAACTGAAATGAACCGGTCGTTATATAGATTTACTTGTTACAAATCGGTTCATAACCTTTTCTGTTCGCTCAGACTCTGATTTACGTTGCAAGCAGCGCGTTCATCACGCTTCCTGTTTTGAAACTACACATGGCACGGATTTGTGGGTAATGAAGTTCGTTTTGGGCTACACTCATTGCCCAATGTCGTCAAAGGACTTCATTACCCATACATCTACCGCAACTTAAGCACGTGACAACTCACACTCTGTCGGTGTTTTTATTCTTTTGTTTGTCAAAATCCAGCGCGAAATTAAACACTTACTATAGCATTCCTAAACGGCAACGATAGTCTGTAGAGTAGCCTTACGTTTGATGAAGGGATTTCCTTAATGCTAAAGAATAATTTGGCCCTTGCTCCTTAAACAATGTACAAATTATTATTATTTTGTTCATATTCACTCAGACTTGGAACAAAACAGGCCCAGTTCATTGATATGTAGGCCTATTTTGTTGTAGGCAATGAGAAAAGGCCAAGATTGTCTTAAGCACCGTTTTATTTTATTTCGGTATTGTCTTACGTCAACAATAGGCTACAGCTCCTTGAAAACAATCAGGTATAACTCTATAAAATCTATAAAGTATATAAAAAAGTATTTTCATGTTGTATTTGGCTGCTTTGTTTGGCTGAAATGTAGACTATTCTTTTTTCATTTCAATACAGTATATGATACAAACCTCAGTTTAGATAATCATATTCACACATTTGTTTTTGCCTAATTGACATGACCATGATAATTTATAATATAAAATTAATGTGCACCTTAAGCAAATGATAAAAAATCTTTCAGAATGCTTTCCATTCTTCAACTGCATCGAACTGCATCGAATCGCATCGAATCGTACTGAATCGTTTTTTATGAACATGTATCTTTTCTTGTATCGAATCGTGCCCATGTATCTAGATGTGAATCGTGTCGTCTTTTACATGAGAGATTCACACCCCTACTATCTATCTATCTATCTATCTATCTATCTATCTATCTATGGAGAGAGCAGACCCACAGCGCTTCTCAAGGACATTGTCTGGAATCTCATCGGAGTGTCTCCATTGTTGTTGTGTGTCCTGTGCTGTGTTGTCAATGTTGTTGGCATCTGGTGGTGCTTTTACTGTGCATGTGTTTCAGACATCCTGCTGCACACTACATTTCCTTTTCTAAGGATAACTAAAGTGAAACTTGAACTTGAGAAGTTGAACTTGAGTTGATGTTACTGTAATCCGTTTCTTGTGTCTCTTTATGTAACCAGCTCACAGACACACAGACCTCCATCTCCTGTGCCCAGCTGTGTGTCCATGAAGAGTGATCGGTCCAAGGGTAATATGCCCACCTTCAGCAGTGAACCAGTTCCATCAGGTCTAATGTGAGTAGTCATCAGTCTGTTGACATGTCAGTCACATGCAATTCTACATACACACACACACACACACACACACACACACACACACACACACACACACACACAGCACCTTATATACAGAACTATGTCAACTCTCAACTATGACTGTGTTTACATACAGTATGAACATGGCTTCTATCAGATGATCTCCAATGACATTTAAAAACGAAATAAATAATCTTCTCACTGTAATTGCAGAAGATCACAAATAACTGATTTCCTCAGTTCTCCTGAAGTGTTCTATTGCTTGTTATCTTTACACATGCAAAGTTCAGGGTTGACATGCATAGACCTTGTGGCTCCTTGTAACAGCTGGGAAATTTATATAGTGTGTTTAATGCTTTATCATGTCAAAGAACCTAACCCTACCTATCCTGAATGGAGGAGAAATATACAACATTGAGACACGTCGGGCTATCTTCACTTGAAAGGAATTTCCCCTTGGGGATCAATAAAGTATCTATCTATCTATCTATGGGGTGTAAAGATTAACCGATACGTATCCGTATCCGTTTTTAACGCGTAAGATACGGCTACATCGATATGTGAAGCCTCGTATCGGAATAAAACTGAAATGAACCGGTCGTTATATAGATTTACTTGTTACAAATCGGTTCATAACCTTTTCTGTTCGCTCAGACTCTGATTTACGTTGCAAGCAGCGCGTTCATCACGCTTCCTGTTTTGAAACTACACATGGCACGGATTTGTGGGTAATGAAGTTCGTTTTGGGCTACACTCATTGCCCAATGTCGTCAAAGGACTTCATTACCCATACATCTACCGCAACTTAAGCACGTGACAACTCACACTCTGTCGGTGTTTTTATTCTTTTGTTTGTCAAAATCCAGCGCGAAATTAAACACTTACTATAGCATTCCTAAACGGCAACGATAGTCTATAGAGTAGCCTTACGTTTGATGAAGGGATTTCCTTAATGCTAAAGAATAATTTGGCCCTTGCTCCTTAAACAATGTACAAATTATTATTATTTTGTTCATATTCACTCAGACTTGGAACAAAATAGGCCCAGTTCATTGATATGTAGGCCTATTTTGTTGTAGGCAATGAGAAAAGGCCAAGATTGTCTTAAGCACCGTTTTATTTTATTTCGGTATTGTCTTACGTCAACAATAGGCTACAGCTCCTTGAAAACAATCAGGTATAACTCTATAAAATCTATAAAGTATATAAAAAAGTATTTTCATGTTGTATTTGGCTGCTTTGTTTGGCTGAAATGTAGACTATTCTTTTTTCATTTCAATACAGTATATGATACAAACCTCAGTTTAGATAATCATATTCACACATTTGTTTTTGCCTAATTGACATGACCATGATAATTTATAATATAAAATTAATGTGCACCTTAAGCAAATGATAAAAAATCTTTCAGAATGCTTTCCATTCTTCAACTGCATCGAACTGCATCGAATCGCATCGAATCGTACTGAATCGTTTTTTATGAACATGTATCTTTTCTTGTATCGAATCGTGCCCATGTATCTAGATGTGAATCGTGTCGTCTTTTACATGAGAGATTCACACCCCTACTATCTATCTATCTATCTATCTATCTATCTATCTATCTATGGAGAGAGCAGACCCACAGCGCTTCTCAAGGACATTGTCTGGAATCTCATCGGAGTGTCTCCATTGTTGTTGTGTGTCCTGTGCTGTGTTGTCAATGTTGTTGGCATCTGGTGGTGCTTTTACTGTGCATGTGTTTCAGACATCCTGCTGCACACTACATTTCCTTTTCTAAGGATAAATAAAGTGAAACTTGAACTTGAGAAGTTGAACTTGAGTTGATGTTACTGTAATCCGTTTCTTGTGTCTCTTTATGTAACCAGCTCACAGACACACAGACCTCCATCTCCTGTGCCCAGCTGTGTGTCCATGAAGAGTGATCGGTCCAAGGGTAATATGCCCACCTTCAGCAGTGAACCAGTTCCATCAGGTCTAATGTGAGTAGTCATCAGTCTGTTGACATGTCAGTCACATGCAATTCTACATACACACACACACACACACACACACACACACACACACACACACACACACACAGCACCTTATATACAGAACTATGTCAACTCTCAACTATGACTGTGTTTACATACAGTATGAACATGGCTTCTATCAGATGATCTCCAATGACATTTAAAAACGAAATAAATAATCTTCTCACTGTAATTGCAGAAGATCACAAATAACTGATTTCCTCAGTTCTCCTGAAGTGTTCTATTGCTTGTTATCTTTACACATGCAAAGTTCAGGGTTGACATGCATAGACCTTGTGGCTCCTTGTAACAGCTGGGAAATTTATATAGTGTGTTTAATGCTTTATCATGTCAAAGAACCTAACCCTACCTATCCTGAATGGAGGAGAAATATACAACATTGAGACACGTCAGGCTATCTTCACTTGAAAGGAATTTCCCCTTGGGGATCGATCAATAAAGTATCTATCTATCTATCTATGGGGTGTAAAGATTAACCGATACGTATCCGTATCCGTTTTTAACGTGTAAGATACGGCTACATCGATATGTGAAGCCTCGTATCGGAATAAAACTGAAATGAACCGGTCGTTATATCGATTTACTTGTTACAAATCGGTTCATAACCTTTTCTGTTCGCTCAGACTCTGATTTACGTTGCAAGCAGCGCGTTCATCACGCTTCCTGTTTTGAAACTACACATGGCACGGATTTGTGGGTAATGAAGTTCGTTTTGGGCTACACTCATTGCCCAATGTCGTCAAAGGACTTCATTACCCATACATCTACCGCAACTTAAGCACGTGACAACTCACACTCTGTCGGTGTTTTTATTCTTTTGTTTGTCAAAATCCAGCGCGAAATTAAACACTTACTATAGCATTCCTAAACGGCAACGATAGTCTGTAGAGTAGCCTTACGTTTGATGAAGGGATTTCCTTAATGCTAAAGAATAATTTGGCCCTTGCTCCTTAAACAATGTACAAATTATTATTATTTTGTTCATATTCACTCAGACTTGGAACAAAATAGGCCCAGTTCATTGATATGTAGGCCTATTTTGTTGTAGGCAATGAGAAAAGGCCAAGATTGTCTTAAGCACCGTTTTATTTTATTTCGGTATTGTCTTACGTCAACAATAGGCTACAGCTCCTTGAAAAGAATCAGGTATAACTCTATAAAATCTATAAAGTATATAAAAATGTATTTTCATGTTGTATTTGGCTGCTTTGTTTGGCTGAAATGTAGACTATTCTTTTTTCATTTCAATACAGTATATGATACAAACCTCAGTTTAGATAATCATATTCACACATTTGTTTTTGCCTAATTGACATGACCATGATAATTTATAATATAAAATTAATGTGCACCTTAAGCAAATGATAAAAAATCTTTCAGAATGCTTTCCATTCTTCAACTGCATCGAACTGCATCGAATCGCATCGAATCGTACTGAATCGTTTTTTATGAACATGTATCTTTTCTTGTATCGAATCGTGCCCATGTATCTAGATGTGAATCGTGTCGTCTTTTACATGAGAGATTCACACCCCTACTATCTATCTATCTATCTATCTATCTATCTATCTATCTATGGAGAGAGCAGACCCACAGCGCTTCTCAAGGACATTGTCTGGAATCTCATCGGAGTGTCTCCATTGTTGTTGTGTGTCCTGTGCTGTGTTGTCAATGTTGTTGGCATCTGGTGGTGCTTTTACTGTGCATGTGTTTCAGACATCCTGCTGCACACTACATTTCCTTTTCTAAGGATAAATAAAGTGAAACTTGAACTTGAGAAGTTGAACTTGAGTTGATGTTACTGTAATCCGTTTCTTGTGTCTCTTTATGTAACCAGCTCACAGACACACAGACCTCCATCTCCTGTGCCCAGCTGTGTGTCCATGAAGAGTGATCGGTCCAAGGGTAATATGCCCACCTTCAGCAGTGAACCAGTTCCATCAGGTCTAATGTGAGTAGTCATCAGTCTGTTGACATGTCAGTCACATGCAATTCTACATACACACACACACACACACACACACACACACACACACACACACACACAGCACCTTATATACAGAACTATGTCAACTCTCAACTATGACTGTGTTTACATACAGTATGAACATGGCTTCTATCAGATGATCTCCAATGACATTTAAAAACGAAATAAATAATCTTCTCACTGTAATTGCAGAAGATCACAAATAACTGATTTCCTCAGTTCTCCTGAAGTGTTCTATTGCTTGTTATCTTTACACATGCAAAGTTCAGGGTTGACATGCATAGACCTTGTGGCTCCTTGTAACAGCTGGGAAATTTATATAGTGTGTTTAATGCTTTATCATGTCAAAGAACCTAACCCTACCTATCCTGAATGGAGGAGAAATATACAACATTGAGACACGTCGGGCTATCTTCACTTGAAAGGAATTTCCCCTTGGGGATCAATAAAGTATCTATCTATCTATCTATGGGGTGTAAAGATTAACCGATACGTATCCGTATCCGTTTTTAACGCGTAAGATACGGCTACATCGATATGTGAAGCCTCGTATCGGAATAAAACTGAAATGAACCGGTCGTTATATCGATTTACTTGTTACAAATCGGTTCATAACCTTTTCTGTTCGCTCAGACTCTGATTTACGTTGCAAGCAGCGCGTTCATCACGCTTCCTGTTTTGAAACTACACATGGCACGGATTTGTGGGTAATGAAGTTCGTTTTGGGCTACACTCATTGCCCAATGTCGTCAAAGGACTTCATTACCCATACATCTACCGCAACTTAAGCACGTGACAACTCACACTCTGTCGGTGTTTTTATTCTTTTGTTTGTCAAAATCCAGCGCGAAATTAAACACTTACTATAGCATTCCTAAACGGCAACGATAGTCTGTAGAGTAGCCTTACGTTTGATGAAGGGATTTCCTTAATGCTAAAGAATAATTTGGCCCTTGCTCCTTAAACAATGTACAAATTATTATTATTTTGTTCATATTCACTCAGACTTGGAACAAAATAGGCCCAGTTCATTGATATGTAGGCCTATTTTGTTGTAGGCAATGAGAAAAGGCCAAGATTGTCTTAAGCACCGTTTTATTTATTTTTTCGGTATTGTCTTACGTCAACAATAGGCTACAGCTCCTTGAAAAGAATCAGGTATAACTCTATAAAATCTATAAAGTATATAAAAATGTATTTTCATGTTGTATTTGGCTGCTTTGTTTGGCTGAAATGTAGACTATTCTTTTTTCATTTCAATACAGTATATGATACAAACCTCAGTTTAGATAATCATATTCACACATTTGTTTTTGCCTAATTGACATGACCATGATAATTTATAATATAAAATTAATGTGCACCTTAAGCAAATGATAAAAAATCTTTCAGAATGCTTTCCATTCTTCAACTGCATCGAACTGCATCGAATCGCATCGAATCGTACTGAATTGTTTTTTATGAACATGTATCTTTTCTTGTATCGAATCGTGCCCATGTATCTAGATGTGAATCGTGTCGTCTTTTACATGAGAGATTCACACCCCTACTATCTATCTATCTATCCATCTATCTATCTATCTATCTATCTATGGAGAGAGCAGACCCACAGCGCTTCTCAAGGACATTGTCTGGAATCTCATCTTTAGAAACATCAGTTTCTCCCATATTCTAGTTTGCCATGACGTTGGCAAATCAGTGTTGTTAGAAATTTCATCTGTGTTAACAGCAACATCTTTCACATCAACATTTTCACTGAACTGCGAAGTCTTTCAATTTCCTCCATTTTCTTTTTAAATATTAAAGATATAAGGCCTTACATAATTTGAAGCCATTTTCGTTTTAGCTTAGGCCTACGCATTCCAGTGTGAATCCACCGATCATATCATCTCATTTTCGCTGCAGTCAATTGTGATACCTTTACTTCCTAGCTTGTGTAGTATGCCATGGCCATCCAATCTTTTTTCCCATGCACCTAAAAAAAGCATTTTGTCTAAATGTCCACAGTTGTTCAAGTTCGTTTTACGCATAATGGAGAGAGCTAAAGTTTCTGAATGTTTTTGGTGAAATGTTAACATCAATAATGTGTGCGCATTTTAATAGCCTACACATCTTCAAGACGTTTTAAATGTACTCACCAAAATTCAGAAATTTAGATACATTGCATCGTACGGTCACGTAAAGGGGTCGCCACTGAAAGGAGAGAAATTTATATCCGCCACATGGAGACACGTCGGGCTATCCTCACTTGAAAGGAGAGAGCAGGCCCACAGCGTTTCTCACGTGGATGAGAAGTACGTTGGGCCGTTCTCTTGTTGATCGCATGTGTGAACAATGGACAGATAGGGTGAAGCCAGAGAGGGTTGAAGCGGAGTAATCAAGGATCTTTGGTGAAGCGTTAATTGGTAATGTTATTATTATTATGACCGCCGCGCAGCGAAGCGCCGGTCATATAGGTTTAGTCAGATTTCTTTTTTTTTTGCATTTTTTGATAAAAGCAACTCCTCTGTAGGAAAAATGTTATTTAATTCAGTCATGTTTATTCATATGTTTTCGATGGTAACCCATTGTCAGTCAATAGTGAAAGTAACTGCATATAACTGTCTTGTCGTTGACTGACACCATGGTGAAGTTAGTTTCATTTTGCCAATGAGTTCAAATAATAGACGAGTGCAAATGTGTGAAGGCTATGCTAGGTTTTAGTAAAGCATGGTTTAGTGGAATTACTATACGGTCTCACAAGCAGCCTCCTTCAAATGCGCCGTTGAATGTCAAAAAAACTATGCATTCTTTGACATCGCGCTTTGCGCTGTTAAAGGGAATGACAGATGTCATTCTCATTGGTTTAAATGATGTTACGCCCCAAACACACCCATTACTGATTAAGAAATGTAGGAACACCTTGTTGCGCCATGCGCTCAATGTTTGATAACGAAAACCCTCCCAATGTGGACTTGACATCCTACTAAATTTGAATAAGCTTTTGAGCAGGTGACGATGCGCATTAGACTGTCACGATAGTTGTAACCGACACTTTTAACCGTCATTACCAATTTGCAAATGCATTGTGAGATGTATTTTGTAATATCTTTATTCTAATTATGTTTGCCATTGTAGCCTAATCGTGTAATTTCTAATGTTTTGCATGGATGTGCGTTGGTGCGCGTTCATGGAGGACAGAAGGACGGTGTGTTGTGCACCCGCCAATATGACTGTTGACAATGCACTCTTAAAATAACATATAAACAACTCGCCATATACTTCTGACCAGGTTTCTCTTGGTCAGTGGCATAATGCGTTTTAGGTAGTGTACAAGAGCGATTTTTAGACAATGCGCCAGGCCACTCCCTAGGTTGTTAATTGCCACACCTCTGGGCGCATTGTTTAAAAAATAAACATTACATTACCTTAGGGTTGTGCCGATCTACGATATCATCGTCCATCGTGATGGTTGACAGGCATCACGATGGAAAGCAACCATCGTGATGCCACGCCCCCACATGCCAGTCACTAATTCCTGCTGTAACAGGCTAAAACATAAAAAAACCTTTCCCTGAAAATGAAATTGAGCCTACTTTAAAGGCTGTCAACCAAACAGTTATCACGTATTAGTCTACCGTCTTGTAAAATAAAAGACTTATTAGTCTACCCTCTTATTCAAATAATTCCTGACTGTGACGTGAATGTGTAGCCTAATTGTCTTTTTGTAGCCTACATGTCTCGCAGGCCTATAGCCTACATTGGACGTAATAGGTAGCCTAATGTTTTAGCAGAAAATATAGCTTTATTGTTGTTAGGCTATACGACTAGGACATTCTAGCGCTCAAATTTTTGCAAGGCTACAGCGAGCGCCAAATGCGTCCTTCTCCTCTGTGTTAAAATAAACCATTTCTTTTGTTAATTATAGGATCAGAAGGTAGCCTATTCGTCTTTCACTGTAAGGCTTGTATTTCATGCATTTAGCAAAAGTCCCAGACAGCAGCGGAGTGGTAATCGGGATTCGTTATTTGTAAAAGTGTTTTTACTTCGCCCTCCCCTATCCTTCGCCTTCGCCCTATAGGCTAAATAATTAGTGTTTTCCACACTACCCCTTGCTTGGCAGGGGGCCAGGAACTCATGGCCATAGCCAGCTAAGACAATAGTGAGCAACAAGTCCCCACACAGATGTACATTGACTGTGAAAGGCATTCTTTAGAAATGCAAAAGATTGGCCAAAAAGACTGGGCTTACAGTAACCACCTAGTGGAAGTACAATTGTAATGGTTTAAAATCTGGGCATAGTGTTGGTCGGTTGTGATTATACTGTAGATTATAGATTGTAGTGGACAGTGATTCTTGATTAGCCTGGCCTTGGCCTGTCTACGTACTTCCGGTCGATTTATTTTCCCTACAGTACTCCATCTGGAATAGGTTGATCCGCTTTCGTTTACTTCGGCAGTTGGGCTGCCGACCAACCAGCGAACAGTGGGCGTCCCTGAGAGCGATTACGTACCCAGGCATGGTGTTTCAATTACTACGTCCCCGCCCCTGAAGCAGATCGCTTGGAATACATCAGCGTAGGGAGCGAAAATGACTTATACTTATGAAATCTTTGAGCAAATGTAAGTAATACTTTAGCCTATTAACAGGAGTGTCATGAATGAAGTCACAGTGGAGTAGGATGTTATATCGTCAGCTAAACTTTAGTCATAGATTTTGTCACTTGAAATAGGCTACGAACGTACCCGAGTCAAACTGTAGTTTAGTAGGCTACATGGTCGGGTCAAAATCGCTATTTTTCAAACACTAAGAAGGCTCGACATAACTTGAAACTTTGATGGAAGCATCATCAGTGTCTCTACATATGAACTCGAGCATTAAGAACATTGTTCGTGTACACATAGTTTAGGCCTACTAAAAAGAAAGATTTCCTTGTGTAACAGGACAAGGTCCACGCCCCTTGCTTAACCCAGTAGTGCCATTGCGAGTGGCTCTTTGCATTCGGAGGTGAGCCAATTAGCGTAGGGAAGTGGCTACTTAAATTGTAACTTTTAATTTGAAGGCTGACGTCACAGCTGCATACTGTTGGTTGTCCACCTGACTCCTGCCTTCACCGCGGGATCCCTTGTGCTCTTTTGGCCTCCTGCTCACTGTGCATGCATCCAGTGACATTCCTGGTAGGTTATCGTGGCATTGCGTGAGTAGTAACGTTTCCTAAACGTTGTAGGCTAGTATAGCTAACACAAACTTTGGGGGTTTTAGGATTTGCTGTCGGCTGCTGAACATGGGCCTCATAGCCGACCTCAGCTGATTGCAGAGCTTGCGGTAACACAAGGAGCGGCAATATCAAGGCATCTTGGTTCAAGTTCCGAACGCTGCTGCTGTTTTGTTTTGTTTTGTTTTGTTTTGACCTAAGTTGTGATGGTCGATTTTACATGTTTTGTTTATTGTATGTTTGTATACATTTTAAACTTTCACACGGGAGAAGAACTGTATACCGACGGAAGCTCTCGTCCAGTAGACCTTAACTACTGTATAAAGATACGATGTTCACCTGCCTATACTGTGCATATACTGTGCATTGTGCGTATTAGGAGTATTGGCTCCTTTGATTCTCCTCTCGTGCCGGACAGGAGCTGCAGGCCAACTGGGGTGGGGGACTATCTCGAGGTGGTGGCGTCCCTTCACTTTTCCTGCTGTGGTGCATTTTGAGTATTTGCTATTGACATATTCACGTGTGGTGTGTCTGTAGACCCTCTCCCTGATATGCTCTCCAGGCCTGGGTAGCAGCCAGTACTCTGAGCTCATTCTGGTGTATGTGTGTGTGTCATGTGTGTCCAGGCCTTGTAGGCCGTTTGTGTCAGTGCCTTAGTGGCAAAAAGTCTGACTGTCTGGAGAGAACTCACTCCCTATATGTTTTTAATATTTGTTAATAAAGACAGAGTGTATTTTTGGAACCACGCCTCTCCTTTTCTGTGACCACGAACCTGTGTTGCCTGGTTGGGCTTCATGTACTAAGTTAGTCCAATTGATTGAATATTCTGAGGAGCAGGGCCTCAGATGGCGTAGTCGACATTACTATTTGAGAGCTAACCTACCACTTGCCACACTTGCAAGATGGCAAAATGGCAGCGAGCAGAAAAAACAAGTGAGTTGTTCAAAACCTCTCTTTTAGTAAACTCTGTGTACACCAACAATGTTCTCAATGCTCGAGTTCATGTGTAGAGACACTGATGATACTTCGATCAAAGTTTCATGTTGTATCGAGCCTTCATAGTATTTGAAAAATAGCGATTTTGACGCGATTGTATCAAATAAGTAGTAGCCCTATACGAATCCCATTCAAAAGGTCATTTCACCCGAAAACGACAACGCATACAAGCTTAAAAGTGGCGCTTTGGACGTACTTATGCATTTCTATGAAAGTTTGACTTGGGTACATTCACAAAACACTATATGATGCATTTTGGTGAGAGTTACGCAGATGAAACGTGTGATTGTTTGCTGATAAGATGCACCCGTGCTTGTTGGGGGCGTGCTGCAGAGAAACTTCTCTGTATGAAGAAACGCCGGTTGTTAGTGATTGGTTCAAAGGAGCTCCAATGATTTTAAACCTCAAACTGTGCCCTCCCACCCGGAAATAAACGAATGCCTATGGATCTAGGCCAGACTCTCTGCGAAGTCAATTTATGGAATGGATCCTTTAAATCTGTGAATCTGGACTTGTATTTGTTTTCAGAATAGAATAGAATAATGCATATTACACATTTTAATCATTGTCTGAGGAGCAATTTGTCCAAGTGTTCTTTGTCTGATGTTTTTGCAGATTAAGTGCTGATCTCACCCAGAATCAGTCCAGGTGTGGAGTGTGTGAGCAGGTACTGAGGGACCCAGTCATTACCACCTGTGGACACAGTTTCTGCAGGCAGTGCATCAGCAGCTACTGGGAGCAGCCTGGACTACCAGGAGACCAAGCCTGTCCCCAGTGTGGAAAGAGACGCAGATCCCAACCTCCTCTAAGGTCTCCTCCGAATGAACACACAGATATGAGCACAGAGGGTGAACACACAGGCCTGATCAACAGCAAAAGACATCTGCACACTGAACATACACCAGGCAGAAAGAGGGAACTAGGTGAGTAGACATTTTGGCTTTTTATTATTTTTGTATTGATTTTATCTGGTTTTCTGAAAAGTAAATTGATAATATAAGACTGAACAATTGCAGATATTGCTATTTATGTATTTATTTATTATTTATTAGTGCGTGTGGATATTTGCAGTGAGTTCATGTGAATAATGAATAATGAATGAATATGAATAATTTCAGTATTTTAAAAAAAATTTTTTTACTTTATTTATTATTATTATTATTATTATTGACTTCTATTATGTCTTTTAATGAATTGTTTTGTCATTTTTTAACAGATGAGGATCTGAGGAGAGTTATAAAGAATCACAAAGCCAGTCTGAAGAGGAGGTTTGAGAACATATCTGAAGGCATCATCAAACCAGGAGCTGAGACACCCCTCAATCAGATCTACACAGAGCTCTACATCACAGGGGGAGAGAGTGAAGGGGTGAATAAGGATCATGAGGTTTGGCAGGTAGAGTCAGCATCCAGATCTCAATCCACAGAAGACACACCAATCAACTGCAATAACATCTTCAAGCCCTTACCTGGACAGGAGAGTCCCATCAGAACTGTGATGACCAAAGGAGTTGCTGGAATTGGAAAAACAGTCTCAGTGCAAAAGTTCATTCTTGATTGGACAGATGGGGTAGCAAATCAGGATGTAGATTTTATGTTCCCCCTTTCTTTCCGCGTGCTGAATTTAGTCAGGGATGATCAGTTCAGTCTTCACAGGCTCCTGCTGGACTTCCACCCTGAGCTGAAGGAGCTGAATGATGGTGAGGGATACAAAGACTGTCAGGTTGTGTTCATCTTTGATGGTTTGGATGAGAGTCGGTTGACTCTGGATCTGGAACAGAACAGCAAGTTGTCTGATGGGAAACAAACATCATCAGTGGATGTTCTTATGGCGAGCCTCATTCAGGGAACTCTGTTTCCCTCTGCACTCATCTGGATAACCTCACGACCAGCAGCAGTCAGTCAGATTCCTGCTCAGTACATCAACCAGGTAACAGAAGTACGAGGCTTCAGTGACCCACAGAAGGAAGAATACTTCAGGAAGAGAATCGGCGATGAGAGTCAGGCCAACAGAATCATCTCACACATAAAGGCATCCAGGAGTCTCCACATCATGTGCCACATTCCAGTCTTCTGTTGGATTGCAGCCACTGTACTTCAGCAGATGCTTGGACAGGACAACACCCAAGAAATTCCAAAAACTCTGACTGAGATGTTCATACACTTCTTGCTGATCCAGACAACTCGGAAGGATCAGAAATATCAAGAAAGACAAGAAACAGATAAGAAGAGGCTCTTGAGATCACAGAAAAAAATACTACTGAAGCTGGCAGAACTGGCTTTCAAGAGTCTAGAGAATGGCAACCTCATGTTTTATGAGGAAGACCTGAAAAAGTGTGGCATTGATGTCAGTGAAGCCTCAGTGTATTCTGGCATGTGCACTGAGATTTTCAAGACAGAATCTGTGGAATCTCAACAGAAGAAGGTCTACTGCTTTGTGCATCTTAGTGTCCAGGAGTTTATGGCAGCTGTGTTTGTGTTTCACTCGTATTTGGCTAAGAACCTTGAAGCTCTGAAATCCCTCATCAGTGATAAGTGTAGAAATGAACTCAATCCATCATTTTTCTTTTCTTTTAAATCCTCACTAGAGTTAAAAGACAACTTACATGTTTTACTTAAGAGTGCAGTTGATAAGGCTTTAGAGAGCCAGAACGGACACCTGGATCTCTTCCTTCGCTTCCTTATGGGAATTTCTCTGGAGAGCAATCACCGACTTCTGCAAGGTCTACTGAGCCGCACACACAACAGCTCAAATAGCATCAAGGAAACATGTCAGTACATGAAGGAGCTCAACAGAGAAGGCCTCTCTCCTGAACGATGCATCAATCTTTTCCACTGCTTATTTGAAATGAAGGATGATTCCATGCACAAAGAAATTCAGACATACTTGTCATCACCAAATAACATCAAACAGAAGTTGTCTCCTGCCCACTGTTCAGCACTGGCCCACATGCTTCTGATGTCTGAGGATGTGCTGGAAGAGATTGACCTGAAGAAATACAACACATCAGATGAGGGACGCAGGAGACTGTTCCCAGCTGTGAGGTGCTGCAGAAAGGCACGGTGAGTATCTGATGGAGAGACTGTGCTAACTATAGCGACTAAATATAATGTTAAGTCACTAGTCTACTACTAGCTGGGGTGAACCCAGACTGAGCTGTTCTTTGACAGGCGTCAATGGGATTTTTTCCAGGGCCGTATTCAAAAAGAATGTTCAGGCTAAAAGTAGCTCCTAACTGCCGAATTTAGGAAATACTCTATAATGGGTGTGTCCCTCGTAACTTTAGAACTCCTATTTTTTTTGACTAAGTAATTCACAAAGCATTTTAGCCTTAAAAGTAGCACCTAAGTCTGGGACAGCTTAAAATAAGTCGAGAGGACTCCTAACTCGCTAAGACCTATTCACAAACAATCCTAAGGCGCTTTTTGTGGCATTTCACGTCACGATGCCGATGTTTTGAAATGAAAATGCAGTTCCAGGAGCTGTCAATCGCGAGGGAATAATTGTGCATTGTAATTAAGGGATGCAATAACGCCACCAACAACCAAAACCATTCATTGCATGTAAACTAAATGTAACGTTTCATTGTGAATCAAATTGTTTCTCCTCTTTGCTAATGTAGGCCTATGTGTCGTCTTAAAGATTAATTTAAAACCTGTTGCAAAGATACTGCTTCAAACTGCAAAAATAGGCCTACTGTATTTCATTATGCTACTAGACTACAGTATTTGCTTTGTGTTACTCTTTATTCATTTAGGCTATTTATTAATCATCATGCATCCTTCATACTGTAGCACTTGTGTAGTGCACTCACCAGCAAAGACCTGTCACCTGTGACTCATCATCATAGGGGAGGTTTTTACCATCATTCCGGCATCATCTACCAATCACATCAGTCAAGCTTGTGCATGAGTAATGATGTCAACAAGAGCTAGAGTTAGGAGTTCCTTACTAAGAGTAGGTCTGAAAGCCTTTGTGAATAACTTTTAAGAGAAAACTCCTAGGTAAAAGTTTTTAGGCCTACAATGCACAATTATTCCCTCACGATTGAGAGCTCCTGTGACCGTAACATCGTGACGTGATGTAAAATGCCACAAAAAGCGGATTAGGGTTGTTTGTGAATAGATCTTAGTGAGTTAGGAATCCTCTCGATTTATTTTAAGCTGTCCCAGACTTAGGTGCTACTTTTAGGGCTAAAATGCTTTGTGAATTACTTAGTCAAAAAAATCCTAAAGTCCTAAAGTTATGAGTGACACACCCATTATTTTTAGGAGTTTCTCCTAAATTCCCCAGTTAGGAGTTACTTTTAGTCTTAAAATTCCTTGTGAATACGGACCCAGATTTCCTGCAGAGCAAATTCAGAGTTAGTCTGGGTTCATGTGTGAAGATGCACTACACTGTTTTAGAACACCGTTTTATTTGAATGAGCTTCTGCAAATGTGCTTGTCAGTAATAGTCTGCAAGTGTGGGTAATTGGTTAATTGGGCCACACCCACTCTGGTACACTTTAAAAGGGTTTTGGTTTAGGCAGAGATTTGTACATTGATGTGTAATACCCATTTTATAACAGTTTGTTAAATTAAAAACAAGTATCTTTACTGTTTAAAAAATGCAAGATGGTGTACACTTGATGTATTTTGATGTTATGAATTGGGAAATTCCATCTTCATTACAGGATTGTGGTTGATGGTGTGCCACAAATAAATTGCTTATATGTATACACTTGTCCTCTTATAACATTACAAATCTTTCAGGTGTGTGTGTGTGTGTGTGTGCGCGTGTGCGTGTGTATGTGTGTATGTGTTTATGTATGTGTATGTGATTTGGCATGGGAATGGTCTGCGAAACTTGATCGATCACTTGATTGCTTTGATTTATCGGGGCACATTGTATCCCTTACATTTATCCATCTCTGCAATATTTTGTCTTTATTTGTGTTGTTATGCAGACTTGCTGAATGCAAACTCTCAGAGAAGTCCTGTGGAATTGTGGCTGCTGTTCTACAGTCACCAAACTCCCTGATAGAGCTGGACCTAAGTCACAACGACCTGGGGGATTCTGGAGTTCAGCTTCTCTCTAAGGGACTGTCTAGTCCTAACTGCAAACTGCAGACATTAAGGTTGGTGTTAGACATGTCTTTGTAAAGGATTATTGTTTGGACTAGTGTGGCACATGATGGTTTGGTTGGTGTTTTATATGTGTTTTAAGGCCTGTCCACACCAAGTCCAACTTTTCGGATGAAATTCACACAAAATTAAGCAGGTTAATAAACACAGTTATTCTAATTAGTCTGTACTCACCGAGGACGGAATTTGTTGCAATGAAAAAAACATTCGAAACTGTCTCGTTTGATGTGAAATATCGTATGCGATAGAGGTCCTGACCAATCAAATAATGATTTTGCAGGGTTCCGATGTCATCAATGTCATGGTTTTGAAAGTGGTGTGGCCGCCCGGCCATGCGAGGCAGAATAGTGGGTCAACCAATTGGAACAAATCAGTCAGACGCAGAGGTTGCAGTGAAACAGACTTAGGAATTTATTTATAATGTGTGGGGAAAGGGGATGGGGAGCTGAGTTCAACTCAAGTCTTCAGTGCTGGACTGAGGCAGTCAGAGGACTCGTGTCGGCTTTTGAGACAAAGGAGAGAGAGAGAGACACAGGACAACGTTAGTGGGGAGTTCAGTCCCTGCTACTGACCTTGCCACCCAGCCCTATTGGTTTGGTGGGTTGTTCACGGTTCTTCAGGCCCTCTTTCCTGTTCCAGCCGTCGTATCTTCCAGCAGCACAATTACTTCAGCCACGTTCCACTTCAACAAAATCACAACACAACGTTCCACAATGGGCAAACAGGTTACTTCTGAAAGGGGTGGCCGTAAGCCCTTACCCTGAGACTGGCTTTGACCTCTGGTCTCCACTCTTCTTACGCTCAAGCCAGTCTGCCTGAGGTTTGTCCTGTTGAGCTTTAAAAAGGCAGCTAATTGCCTGATTAACCCTCTGCACCTGGCCAGAGGCAGGCACAGACACCTGGGGGGCGGAGCTTCCTAACACACTTCTCTCAGGTGGTACCGCCCATCCAATACTATGCCTCTCATCTGCCTTTGCTGGCCTGTCTGTAGCCATGTGGGGCACTGATCCCCGACAGATCCCTCACAGTGGAATGAAAAAGTTACTAAAAAGGCTACAAGCTGTCATAACAGTTCAGTGTAGTAAAGTTAAGTCGTACAGTCACTGAGGTTGATAGTCACGTATCGTAACCATGCTAATTACCAACCAATTATTTTGAAAATTCTAAAACAACTATGTTTTTTAACACTTCAAAATACCATTTGATAAATGAACCTTACATTTTTCAGTAACCATAGGTGTGTAGATTTGAACAAAATCTAGTTTGGTTCTTACCGGGGCTTTTACTGCCTGAAATATCCTTTTTTTTTAACCACGCTCGGAGTTTAGTGCTGGGCTGGTGGGTACCTATTCCCAACACACAGTTAGCCTGAGAATTCATGTCGCAATTCAAAATTCCACTGGAGCTCCAAGCAGATTTGTACACACAGCCTTACAAGACTGATACACTTATGGTGTGGGTGCTTGCGTTTCTTTAGGAATCCGTCTTGGTTTGTATAGAAATGAATATTAAGTGACACATACACGTAAGAGGTTGGTCATACGGGACGGTTGGTAATACGTGACGTTCCAATATTCTTTTCAGGACGTGGCAGTTGCTTGAGGGAAGTTAACTTTCACGTTAACGTTGAAGTCATTTGGTGGCTAAAGCGGTAACTGCAAGTGCTAACTAGATCAGCAAGAGAGTATTAACACATCCCGGTACAAACATCTTGGGAGCTGTTTACTGTCGATCGGGAAGGACAGAGAAGAGGGAGGCTGCCATAGTGAGACTAAGTTAACGTTAACGTTACAACTTGGTGGACGTTGGAAAAGCCTCGAGTGGAAACCGTTAGCCTGGAAGCTCATCGCTCGCGCAGCCAACCTTCCCAACTCAACAGCGATTGTCAGGGCAACGGTCGCCTCTCGTCTTGCCTGCCCACCAGTGACCAGTCTCCGCTGCTGGCCCTGCTAAGAGGTGTGTTGTGTTTGTGTGTCGCCTGAAATGTACTGTAGCCTACGGTTTGTTTTACACATTCTTTTAGCGACCTAGTGGAACAGTCAACGTAGACTAAGCCTAACATGTAGACTAATTAACATGGAGGATTTTTTCTTGAAAGAAAAGTCGATCTCCATGGACTGAACCTGATGGGCTCAACCGATTGTGTTTCGTGGTTCGACTGCACTGCACTGGCCTACAGTATATCATATGTGACGTGTTAAGTATACATCTTCACTCCGGGATTTCATGACGTATCTGGTGTGTACAGGGCTTTTAA
Source organism: Alosa pseudoharengus (assembly GCF_046254945.1). Taxonomy (NCBI): domain Eukaryota; kingdom Metazoa; phylum Chordata; class Actinopteri; order Clupeiformes; family Clupeidae; genus Alosa; species Alosa pseudoharengus. The sequence continues at coordinate 10,261,505 of NW_027468564.1, read as the reverse complement.
TTATAAAATGCCCCCCCCCCTTTCTCTCTTTCTCTCTCAGACTCAGCAAGTGTGGTGTGTCAGATGAAGGTTATGTTTATCTGGCTCTGGCCCTGATGATAAACCCCTCCTGTGTGAAAGAGCTGTATGTGAACAAGAATCATTCTGGAGGATCAGCACAGAAGCTGTTATCTGCTACACTGGAGGATCCTCACCGCAAAGTTGAAACACTTCAGTATGTAATCTAGAGAACCAGAAACATCAAGTTGTAGTCTGGATTTATTTGTTTATTTAAATTGTATGTGTTTGTTTATTTATTTATATACATACATACATACTTACAAGGGTAAGAATTTCACGGCGGCCACGACAGCCATGGCCATCGATGCCCCTTGCGTTTGCCGTGATGCCCCTTTGAAAATCAGAGGTTTACAGGCCACAGTGGCCTTGGTGCCCCCTTCTTTCAATATTTTGCTTTGCGTCAGACTAATAGCTATTTTTATTTAGCCTATAGCCTGTCAAAATAATCTTAGCATTCACAGCGCAAATTAATTTTGTCTTTTACGCAGTGGAGTGAAAGAAAGTGCGTCCAAAATCACCCATTCTTCTCAGTTGAACTGCTCCCGAAGTAGCCTACTCATCACACAGACATCAGAAGTATCACATCACATGAAAGAGCTTTTTTTCAGCTTTTAAACGATGTTAGCTGCTAATTGCTGTGGTGAACGGTTTGCGAGGAAAGTAAATATTATAAGGGTAAGGCTATTTGCACCCCTGGTACAATTAGCAGTGTATGCTCTTCGTACCCTGGTGCACACGGCAATGTGTCCTATTAGTACCTCGTCTGGTACAAATACCAATGTATGCTATTCGTACCCTGGTGCACACAGCAATGTGTTGTTCTATTAATACCCCGTCTGGTACAAATACCAGTGTATGCTATGTGTACCAGTGTATTTATTCTGGCATATTGATCGATCACACAATGTAATAACTAGATGTACCGCAGAGCGGTACAAAATATGACCGCCGCCCAGTCCAGGACATTTTTTCCACAAAAATAAGTCACGCTTGTCAAATTGTGTTCATTTCCTAATTTGTTCCTTTTTTGTGTGTTTGTAATTGAGTGTGTGCAGAGTGTGTGGTTGTGGTGGTATATGTGTTTTGTGTGTATGTGTGTGTGTGTGTGTGTGTGTGCGTGTGTGTGTGTGTATGTGAGGGTGTGTGTGTGTGTGTGTATGTATGTGTGTTTATGTGTGTGTGTGTGTGTGTGTGAGGGTGTGTGTGAGGGTGTGTGTGTGTGTGTGTGTGTGTATGTATGTGTGTTTATGTGTTTGTGTGCGTGTTGTGTGTGTCCATGTACTGTTGTACTGTGTGTGTGTGTGCGCATGTGTAGTGTGGGTGTGTGTGTGTTTATGTGTCTTTGTGTATGTGTGTTTTTATATGTGTGTGTGTGTGTGTGTGTGTGTGTGTGTGTGTGCATGTGTGTGTGTCTTTATGTATGTGTAGATAAATAAAGCAAATCAGGGAACCACCTACTCTTTGCGATAAGTGCCATGCGATCTTTAACAATCATGGTGAGTCAGGACCTCAATTTAACATTCATGCAAAGGAAAACGTCTCCTGCAGTACAGTGTCCCTGTCACTGCAATAGGACATTGGGATTGGTATTTGTTTGGTGGCTTTTGGCCACAGGGAAGAGTGCCACCTACTGGCCAGCCACCAACACCACTTCCAGCAGGAACCTACTCTTCCAAGGAGGTTTCTTATCCAAGTACTAACTAAGCCTGCTTAGCTTCAGTAATTCAGCAAAGTCAGGGTATCTGCTGGTCTGGCTGCTGGCTAAAAAGAAAAGGTGAAAGGCATATATGATTCTAACCGTCTCACTGAATTGCATTATCCGCACTCAATTCTGGTATCGGCTAGACAACAAGTACCAAAACATGATTAGTTCATAGATTTCACATGTAAAATACATTTTATACAACCCCACCCCCATCTTGCCTGTTCATAATTCTGAGAAATTCTTGAATTATGTGCATGTACGTGTTTATGTGTGTGTGTGTGTGTGTGTGTGTGTGTGTGTGTGTGCATGCATGTGCTTGTGGCTTGTGGGTGTGCCTGTGTGTGTGCATGTGCATGCATGCATACATGTGTCTACTGTGTGTGTATGTGTTATACGTATGTTTACTGTGAATCCTTGTACTTGTATCCCTTACATTTATCCATCTCTGCAATATTTTGTCTTTATTTGTGTTGTTATGCAGACTTGCTGAATGCAAACTCTCAGAGAAGTCCTGTGGAATTGTGGCTGCTGTTCTACGGTCACCAAACTCCCTGACAGAGCTGGACCTAAGTCACAATGACCTGGGGGATTCTGGAGTTCAGCTTCTCTCTAAGGGACTGTCTAGTCCTAACTGCAAACTGCAGATATTAAGGTTGGTGTTAGACATGTCTTTGTAAAGGATTATTGTTAGGACTAGTGTGGCACATTATGGTTTGGTTGGTGTTTTATGTGTCTTAAGGCCTGTCCACACCAAGTCCAATATTTCGGATGAAATTCACACAAAATTAAGCAGGTTAATAAACACAGTTATTCTAATTAGTCTGTACTCACTGAGGATGAAATGAAAATGAAAAAAAAAGCAATAATAAAAAAAAAAACATTTAAAACTGTCTCGTTTGATGTGGAATTTCGTATGCAATAGAGTTCCTGACTAATTGAATAATGACTTTATAGGGTTCCGATGTCAGCGATGTCATAAGTAGAATGACAAGCAGAAAAGGCTGACACAATGTATGATATTGTATTGTATGATATTGTATATGAGACATGTCTCATTAGGCCTATATGCCAAAGTCACAAATAATATACGTTACATCAGACTTTCTCAGGTGTTCAAGAGTGAGAACTTCACCACAGACAGCTTTCCCCACCTCTTACCACCTAACCATCATTTCACACAAGGACGTTGTTAGACCTATTTTGGGGGGCTGAAGCCACCCTAAGATGATCAGAAGCCCCCTAAAAATATATAGTAATAATATATGCGTCCAAATTTACATCCATTATTATTTGTTGAATAGCTCACGAAGTACTTATCTCACATAAATCAAGATGTCAAACAAAAGAGTGGAACCGGAGCTTTCCAATGATATTAGCGGCTAGGTGCTGTGAAAAATGGTTCGCGTGAAAATTAACGTTGGGCATACATGACATTTCATCATATTTCCATTCACAGCACAGAGCGCTTCGTCCATCTCCACCCATTACTGTCAGTGGTATATCTCACAAACTCAACGCATGGTAAATTATATAGGCTATCAGGATAAACAGCAGACCTTACCGAACACGATGATATGAAGCATTCTATTGTACAGTAGCCGTTTCCGAGTTTTGAAATTGCAGCAAATTTCTACATGGTATCCAACTTTGGGCTGAAATTCTAATGTAGCCTAATAGCAGCCCAAAATAATGAACTTGCTTTCCATATCAAAGAATCAAAAGTTGATCATGGCATGCACAGATCAACTGTGCTTTTGAATAGATATTTCTACCAGCATGCTCTAGGTGACATGAATGCAACAATCATGAGACACAAAGTATTTTCACTTGACATAAAGGCTGACATAATATATATATATATATGCATGTCTGATCACATCATATTTTCCCAGATATGGGTAGCCTGTTGTCTTGAAAAAGATATAGCCTAGCATAATAGAGGGCCCTTACAATGACCAAAGACCTTAGTAGTAAAATTACACTGAAAATAGCCTAGGCCTCAAAGGACTAATTTGATATTTTACAGTAGGTACTATTAATTGAAATCCCTAACTTCACAACAGTTCATGAAATGTGGGGTGATGACAGCCACCACCCCTGCCACTGGCAAGATAGGCCTACAATATCAGTCCCCGCAGACTTAGGTGCTATTTTAGGTCTAAAATGCTTTGTGAATTACTCTTAGTCAAACAAATTAGGAGTCCTAAAATTACGAGTGACACGCCCATTATTTTTAGGAGTTTCTCCTAAATTCCCTAGTTAGGAGCTACTTTTAGCCTTAACATTCTTTGTGAATATGGGCCCAGACTGACCTGCAGAGCAAATTCAATGTTAGTCTGGGTTCATGTGTGAAGATGCACTACACTGTTTTAGAACACAGTTTTATTTGAATGAGCTTTTGCAAATGTGCTAGTCAGTAATAGTCTGCAGGGGTGGGTAATTGGTTAATTGGGCCACACCCACTCTGGTACACTTTAAAAGGGTTTTGGTTTAGGCAGAGATTTGTACATTGATGTGTAATACCCATTTTATAACAGTTTGTTAAATTAAAAACAAGTATCTTTACTGTTTAAAAAATGCAAGATGGTGTACACTTGATGTATTTTGATGTTATGAATTGGGAAATTCCATCTTCATTACAGGATTGTGGTTGATGGTGTGCCACAAATAAATTGCTTATATGTATACACTTGTCCTCTTATAACATTACAAATCTTTCAGGTGTGTGTGTGTGTGTGTGTGCGCGTGTGCGTGTGTATGTGTGTATGTGTTTATGTATGTGTATGTGATTTGGCATGGGAATGGTCTGCGAAACTTGATCGATCACTTGATTGCTTTGATTTATCGGGGCACATTGTATCCCTTACATTTATCCATCTCTGCAATATTTTGTCTTTATTTGTGTTGTTATGCAGACTTGCTGAATGCAAACTCTCAGAGAAGTCCTGTGGAATTGTGGCTGCTGTTCTACAGTCACCAAACTCCCTGATAGAGCTGGACCTAAGTCACAACGACCTGGGGGATTCTGGAGTTCAGCTTCTCTCTAAGGGACTGTCTAGTCCTAACTGCAAACTGCAGACATTAAGGTTGGTGTTAGACATGTCTTTGTAAAGGATTATTGTTTGGACTAGTGTGGCACATGATGGTTTGGTTGGTGTTTTATATGTGTTTTAAGGCCTGTCCACACCAAGTCCAACTTTTCGGATGAAATTCACACAAAATTAAGCAGGTTAATAAACACAGTTATTCTAATTAGTCTGTACTCACCGAGGACGGAATTTGTTGCAATGAAAAAAACATTCGAAACTGTCTCGTTTGATGTGAAATATCGTATGCGATAGAGGTCCTGACCAATCAAATAATGATTTTGCAGGGTTCCGATGTCATCAATGTCATGGTTTTGAAAGTGGTGTGGCCGCCCGGCCATGCGAGGCAGAATAGTGGGTCAACCAATTGGAACAAATCAGTCAGACGCAGAGGTTGCAGTGAAACAGACTTAGGAATTTATTTATAATGTGTGGGGAAAGGGGATGGGGAGCTGAGTTCAACTCAAGTCTTCAGTGCTGGACTGAGGCAGTCAGAGGACTCGTGTCGGCTTTTGAGACAAAGGAGAGAGAGAGAGACACAGGACAACGTTAGTGGGGAGTTCAGTCCCTGCTACTGACCTTGCCACCCAGCCCTATTGGTTTGGTGGGTTGTTCACGGTTCTTCAGGCCCTCTTTCCTGTTCCAGCCGTCGTATCTTCCAGCAGCACAATTACTTCAGCCACGTTCCACTTCAACAAAATCACAACACAACGTTCCACAATGGGCAAACAGGTTACTTCTGAAAGGGGTGGCCGTAAGCCCTTACCCTGAGACTGGCTTTGACCTCTGGTCTCCACTCTTCTTACGCTCAAGCCAGTCTGCCTGAGGTTTGTCCTGTTGAGCTTTAAAAAGGCAGCTAATTGCCTGATTAACCCTCTGCACCTGGCCAGAGGCAGGCACAGACACCTGGGGGGCGGAGCTTCCTAACACACTTCTCTCAGGTGGTACCGCCCATCCAATACTATGCCTCTCATCTGCCTTTGCTGGCCTGTCTGTAGCCATGTGGGGCACTGATCCCCGACAGATCCCTCACAGTGGAATGAAAAAGTTACTAAAAAGGCTACAAGCTGTCATAACAGTTCAGTGTAGTAAAGTTAAGTCGTACAGTCACTGAGGTTGATAGTCACGTATCGTAACCATGCTAATTACCAACCAATTATTTTGAAAATTCTAAAACAACTATGTTTTTTAACACTTCAAAATACCATTTGATAAATGAACCTTACATTTTTCAGTAACCATAGGTGTGTAGATTTGAACAAAATCTAGTTTGGTTCTTACCGGGGCTTTTACTGCCTGAAATATCCTTTTTTTTTAACCACGCTCGGAGTTTAGTGCTGGGCTGGTGGGTACCTATTCCCAACACACAGTTAGCCTGAGAATTCATGTCGCAATTCAAAATTCCACTGGAGCTCCAAGCAGATTTGTACACACAGCCTTACAAGACTGATACACTTATGGTGTGGGTGCTTGCGTTTCTTTAGGAATCCGTCTTGGTTTGTATAGAAATGAATATTAAGTGACACATACACGTAAGAGGTTGGTCATACGGGACGGTTGGTAATACGTTCCAATATTCTTTTCAGGACGTGGCAGTTGCTTGAGGGAAGTTAACTTTCACGTTAACGTTGAAGTCATTTGGTGGCTAAAGCGGTAACTGCAAGTGCTAACTAGATCAGCAAGAGAGTATTAACACATCCCGGTACAAACATCTTGGGAGCTGTTTACTGTCGATCGGGAAGGACAGAGAAGAGGGAGGCTGCCATAGTGAGACTAAGTTAACGTTAACGTTACAACTTGGTGGACGTTGGAAAAGCCTCGAGTGGAAACCGTTAGCCTGGAAGCTCATCGCTCGCGCAGCCAACCTTCCCAACTCAACAGCGATTGTCAGGGCAACGGTCGCCTCTCGTCTTGCCTGCCCACCAGTGACCAGTCTCCGCTGCTGGCCCTGCTAAGAGGTGTGTTGTGTTTGTGTGTCGCCTGAAATGTACTGTAGCCTACGGTTTGTTTTACACATTCTTTTAGCGACCTAGTGGAACAGTCAACGTAGACTAAGCCTAACATGTAGACTAGTTAACACGGAGGATTTTTTCTTGAAAGAAAAGTCGATCTCCATGGACTGAACCTGATGGGCTCAACCGATTGTGTTTCGTGGTTCGACTGCACTGCACTGGCCTACAGTATATCATATGTGACGTGTTAAGTATACATCTTCACTCCGGGATTTCATGACGTATCTGGTGTGTACAGGGCTTTTAATTATAAAATGCCCCCCCCCTTTCTCTCTTTCTCTCTCAGACTCAGCAAGTGTGGTGTGTCAGATGAAGGTTATGTTTATCTGGCTCTGGCCCTGATGATAAACCCCTCCTGTGTGAAAGAGCTGTATGTGAACAAGAATCATTCTGGAGGATCAGCACAGAAGCTGTTATCTGCTACACTGGAGGATCCTCACCGCAAAGTTGAAACACTTCAGTATGTAATCTAGAGAACCAGAAACATCAAGTTGTAGTCTGGATTTATTTGTTTATTTAAATTGTATGTGTTTGTTTATTTATTTATATACATACATACATACTTACAAGGGTAAGAATTTCACGGCGGCCACGACAGCCATGGCCATCGATGCCCCTTGTGTTTGCCGTGATGCCCCTTTGAAAATCAGAGGTTTACAGGCCACAGTGGCCTTGGTGCCCCCTTCTTTCAATATTTTGCTTTGCGTCAGACTAATAGCTATTTTTATTTAGCCTATAGCCTGTCAAAATAATCTTAGCATTCACAGCGCAAATTAATTTTGTCTTTTACGCAGTGGAGTGAAAGAAAGTGCGTCCAAAATCACCCATTCTTCTCAGTTGAACTGCTCCCGAAGTAGCCTACTCATCACACAGACATCAGAAGTATCACATCACATGAAAGAGCTTTTTTTCAGCTTTTAAACGATGTTAGCTGCTAATTGCTGTGGTGAACGGTTTGCGAGGAAAGTAAATATTATAAGGGTAAGGCTATTTGCACCCCTGGTACAATTAGCAGTGTATGCTCTTCGTACCCTGGTGCACACGGCAATGTGTCCTATTAGTACCTCGTCTGGTACAAATACCAATGTATGCTATTCGTACCCTGGTGCACACAGCAATGTGTTGTTCTATTAATACCCCGTCTGGTACAAATACCAGTGTATGCTATGTGTACCAGTGTATTTATTCTGGCATATTGATCGATCACACAATGTAATAACTAGATGTACCGCAGAGCGGTACAAAATATGACCGCCGCCCAGTCCAGGACATTTTTTCCACAAAAATAAGTCACGCTTGTCAAATTGTGTTCATTTCCTAATTTGTTCCTTTTTTGTGTGTTTGTAATTGAGTGTGTGCAGAGTGTGTGGTTGTGGTGGTATATGTGTTTTGTGTGTATGTGTGTGTGTGTGTGTGTGTGTGCGTGTGTGTGTGTGTATGTGTGTGTATGTGAGGGTGTGTGTGTGTGTGTGTATGTATGTGTGTTTATGTGTGTGTGTGTGTGTGTGTGTGTGTGTGTGTGTGTGTGTGTGTGTGTGAGGGTGTGTGTGAGGGTGTGTGTGTGTGTGTGTGTGTGTGTATGTATGTGTGTTTATGTGTTTGTGTGCGTGTTGTGTGTGTCCATGTACTGTTGTACTGTGTGTGTGTGTGCGCATGTGTAGTGTGGGTGTGTGTGTGTTTATGTGTCTTTGTGTATGTGTGTTTTTATATGTGTGTGTGTGTGTGTGTGTGTGTGTGTGCATGTGTGTGTGTCTTTATGTATGTGTAGATAAATAAAGCAAATCAGGGAACCACCTACTCTTTGCGATAAGTGCCATGCGATCTTTAACAATCATGGTGAGTCAGGACCTCAATTTAACATTCATGCAAAGGAAAACGTCTCCTGCAGTACAGTGTCCCTGTCACTGCAATAGGACATTGGGATTGGTATTTGTTTGGTGGCTTTTGGCCACAGGGAAGAGTGCCACCTACTGGCCAGCCACCAACACCACTTCCAGCAGGAACCTACTCTTCCAAGGAGGTTTCTTATCCAAGTACTAACTAAGCCTGCTTAGCTTCAGTAATTCAGCAAAGTCAGGGTATCTGCTGGTCTGGCTGCTGGCTAAAAACAAAAGGTGAAAGGCATATATGATTCTAACCGTCTCACTGAATTGCATTATCCGCACTCAATTCTGGTATCGGCTAGACAACAAGTACCAAAACATGATTAGTTCATAGATTTCACATGTAAAATACATTTTATACAACCCCACCCCCATCTTGCCTGTTCATAATTCTGAGAAATTCTTGAATTATGTGCATGTACGTGTTTATGTGTGTGTGTGTGTGTGTGTGTGTGTGTGTGTGTGTGTGTGTGTGCATGCATGTGCTTGTGGCTTGTGGGTGTGCCTGTGTGTGTGCATGTGCATGCATGCATACATGTGTCTACTGTGTGTGTATGTGTTATACGTATGTTTACTGTGAATCCTTGTACTTGTATCCCTTACATTTATCCATCTCTGCAATATTTTGTCTTTATTTGTGTTGTTATGCAGACTTGCTGAATGCAAACTCTCAGAGAAATCCTGTGGAATTGTGGCTGCTGTTCTACGGTCACCAAACTCCCTGACAGAGCTGGACCTAAGTCACAATGACCTGGGGGATTCTGGAGTTCAGCTTCTCTCTAAGGGACTGTCTAGTCCTAACTGCAAACTGCAGATATTAAGGTTGGTGTTAGACATGTCTTTGTAAAGGATTATTGTTAGGACTAGTGTGGCACATTATGGTTTGGTTGGTGTTTTATGTGTCTTAAGGCCTGTCCACACCAAGTCCAATATTTCGGATGAAATTCACACAAAATTAAGCAGGTTAATAAACACAGTTATTCTAATTAGTCTGTACTCACTGAGGATGAAATGAAAATGAAAAAAAAAGCAATAATAAAAAAAAAAAACATTTAAAACTGTCTCGTTTGATGTGGAATTTCGTATGCAATAGAGTTCCTGACTAATTGAATAATGACTTTATAGGGTTCCGATGTCAGCGATGTCATCAGTAGAATGACAAGCAGAAAAGGCTGACACAATGTATGATATTGTATTGTATGATATTGTATATGAGATATGTCTCATTAGGCCTATATGCCAAAGTCACAAATTATATACGTTACATCAGACTTTCTCAGGTGTTCAAGAGTGAGAACTTCACCACAGACAGCTTTCCCCACCTCTTACCACCTAACCATCATTTCACACAAGGACGTTGTTAGACCTATTTTGGGGGGCTGAAGCCACCCTAAGATGATCAAAAGCCCCCTAAAAATATATAGCAATAATATATGCGTCCAAATTTACATCCATTATTATTTGTTGAATAGCTCACGAAGTACTTATCTCACATAAATCAAGATGTCAAACAAAAGAGTGGAACCGGAGCTTTCCAATGATATTAGCGGCTAGGTGCTGTGAAAAATGGTTTGCGTGAAAATTAACGTTGGGCATACATGACATTTCATCATATTTCCATTCACAGCACAGAGCGCTTCGTCCATCTCCACCCATTACTGTCAGTGGTATATCTCACAAACTCAACGCATGGTAAATTATATAGGCTATCAGGATAAACAGCAGACCTTACCGAACACGATGATATGAAGCATTCTATTGTACAGTAGCCGTTTCCGAGTTTTGAAATTGCAGCAAATTTCTACATGGTATCCAACTTTGGGCTGAAATTCTAATGTAGCCTAATAGCAGCCCAAAATAATGAACTTGCTTTCCATATCAAAGAATCAAAAGTTGATCATGGCATGCACAGATCAACTGTGCTTTTGAATAGATATTTCTACCAGCATGCTCTAGGTGACATGAATGCAACAATCATGAGACACAAAGTATTTTCACTTGACATAAAGGCTGACATAATATATATATATATATATATATATATATATATATATGCATGTCTGATCACATCATATTTTCCCAGATATGGGTAGCCTGTTGTCTTGAAAAAGATATAGCCTAGCATAATAGAGGGCCCTTACAATGACCAAAGACCTTAGTAGTAAAATTACACTGAAAATAGCCTAGGCCTCAAAGGACTAATTTGATATTTTACAGTAGGTACTATTAATTGAAATCCCTAACTTCACAACAGTTCATGAAATGTGGGGTGATGACAGCCACCACCCCTGCCACTGGCAAGATAGGCCTACAATATCAGTCCCCGCAGACTTAGGTGCTATTTTAGGTCTAAAATGCTTTGTGAATTACTCTTAGTCAAACAAATTAGGAGTCCTAAAATTACGAGTGACACGCCCATTATTTTTAGGAGTTTCTCCTAAATTCCCTAGTTAGGAGCTACTTTTAGCCTTAACATTCTTTGTGAATATGGGCCCAGACTGACCTGCAGAGCAAATTCAATGTTAGTCTGGGTTCATGTGTGAAGATGCACTACACTGTTTTAGAACACAGTTTTATTTGAATGAGCTTTTGCAAATGTGCTTGTCAGTAATAGTCTGCAGGGGTGGGTAATTGGTTAATTGGGCCACACCCACTCTGGGACACTTTAAAGGGGTTTTGGTTTATGGCAGAGATTTGTACATTGATGTGTAATACCCATTTTATAACACTTTGTTAAATTAAAAACAAGTATCTTTACTGTTTAAAAAATACAAGATTGTGTACACTTATAACATTACAAATCTTTCAGGTGTTTGTGTGCGTGTGTGTGTGTGTGTGTGTGTGTGTGTGTGTGTGTGTGTGTGTGTGTGTGTGTGTGTGTGTGTGTGTGTGTGTGTGTGTGTGTGTGTGTATGTGTATGTGTATGTGTATGTGTTTATGTATGTGATTTGGCATGGGAATGGTCTGCGGCACATTGTATCCCTTACATTTATCCATCTCTGCAATATTTTGTCTTTATTTGTGTTGTTATGCAGACTTGCTGAATGCAAACTCTCAGAGAAGTCCTGTGGAATTGTGGCTGCTGTTCTACAGTCACCAAACTCCCTGACAGAGCTGGACCTAAGTCACAATGACCTGGGGGATTCTGGAGTTCAGCTTCTCTCTAAGGGACTGTCTAGTCCTAACTGCAAACTGCAGACATTAAGGTTGGTGTTAGACATGTCTTTGTAAAGGATTATTATTAGGACTAGTGTGGTTTGGTTTGGACATTATTTTGGACATTATGGTTTGGTTGCTGTTTTATATGTGTCTTAAGGCCTGTCCACACCAAGTCCAATTTTTCGGATGAAATTCACACAAAAAAATTAAGCAGGTTAATAAACACAGTTATTCTAAGTAGTCTGTACTCACTGAGGACGAAATGAAAATAAAAAAAAATACAATAATAAAAAAAAACATTTGAAACTGCCTCGTTTGATGTGGAATTTCGTATGCAATAGAGTTCCTGACTAATTGAATAATGACTTTATAGGGTTCCGATGTCAGCGATGTCATAAGTAGAATGACAAGCAGAAAAGGCTGACACAATATATGATATTGTATTGTATGATATTGTATATGAGATATGTCTCATTAGGCCTATATGCCAAAGTCACAAATAATTTACGTTACATCAGACTTTCCCAGGTGTTCAAGAGTGAGAACTCCACCACAGACAGCTTTCCCCACCTAACCATCATTTCACACAGGGACGTCGTTAGAGCTATTTTGGGGGGGCTGAAGCCACCCTAAGATGATCAAAAGCCCCCTAAAAATATATAGTAATAATATATGCGTCCGAATTCACATCCATTATTCTCTGCTGAATAGCTCACGGAGTACTTATCTCACATAAATCAAGATGTCCAACAAAAGAGTGGAAGCGGAGCTTTCCAATAATATTAGCAGCTATGTGCTGTAATAAATGGTTTGCGTGAAAATTAACGTTGGGCATATATGACATTTCATCATATTTGCATTCACAGCACACAGCGCTTCGTCCATCTCCACCCATTACTGTCGGTGGTATACAGTATCTCACAAACTCAACGCATGGTAAATCATATAGGCTATAAGGATAAACAGTAGACCTTATCGAACACGACAATATGAAACATTCTTTTGTACAGTAGCCGTTCCCGTTCCTGAGTTTTGAAATTGCAGCAACTTTCTACATGGTATCCAACTTTGAGCTGAAATTCTAATGTAGCCTAATAGCAGCCCAAAATAAAGAACCTGCTTTCCATATCAAAGAATCAAAAGTTGATCATGGCATGCACAGAGGCAAAGTGTAAAACACTGGTCTTAACGGGTTGGCCTGTAGCAAGTATTTATATTAATTTTCATCAATGATTGAGTCAGACACAGCTCTCTTGAGTATAGACTTTATCTCCTCACTAAACTTCATTGTGGGATCACTGTGTAAGCGAGCATAAAAGTTAACGTCACCAAGTTGTCTTTCTATTAGGGCTGCACGATATTAGGAAAACATGCGATATGCGATAACATTATTGAGTACTGCGATAACGATATAATTTGCGATATTTAAATATACTGCTCAAAAAAGTTTTTCCAAACATTTTTTGAAACCTTCCACCCTTTTCTCCATTCTCAAACTACATTCACAGAATGTCTGACAGTTCTTGCAAAATAAAACACTCGCCTCAAAAGTTTTACTTGTGCTCAGAACCAAACAGTGTCAGAGTACTGATCCAGTGTATGATTGAAGTGTTCCCTTAATTTTTTTGAGCAGTATATTTAATGTTTTTTTTTTCATTCTGCTTGCTGCAAGCATACACTGTAGGGTTGGGGGGGGGGGGGTAAATGTATAATTACAGAAATAAATGTATCATTTTCTACATAAACAATATAAAATATCATGTAGCCTAGGCTATTTATGGCCTGATGAAAGTGGACAGCTAAGAGACCTACTGACTAGGCTATCGAAGTTGTGTGGAAGATCTGCTCCTAATCCTCATAAAAGACGGATGGACAGCCAATCTGAACACTTGTGCACCAACCAGCAGAATATTCCACATTGCCAGCCTTCGATGGGCCTAGCAAAGAAGCTACTTAAGCTATATCGCGGTAGTCATCTCAGTCTGTAACCTCATACGCTGTGCATCCCACTTTATTAGGCTACCGGTATGCCGACTACGAGGGCAGCGGAAAGTGAAAGTAATTGGGCTTCAATCGCACAGTCCAGGATAAGAAGTAGGTTAAACAACTTTTACAAATAACGAATCCTGATTACCTCTGTGCTGCTGTCTGGGGCTTTTGCTAAATGCAAATCATGAAATACAAGCCTTACAGACAGTGAAAGACAGATATCTTCTGATATAACGATAACGAAATAATTTTTTTATTTTAACGCGGTGGAGAAGGACGCATTTGCGCTGTGTTTGTAACACGGCATCCTTCATAAAACCAAAATATTTCCATATAACAGACGCTTTCCTTTTAGTCACTAATTCCTCTTCACGAAAGTGTAACCTACCTCGCTCGACTCACTATCTTCAGCCATCACGACTTAGCTCCCGCTTCAACACCTAAAACACCACACACCTAAACTGGTAGGGGACGGGCTTCTTGGGCAGCATGACAGCATCGGTTTGGTAAAATATGTTGACATTCAGAATGTGAATACACCATAGACTGTATGGAATGCGCACGGCACAGAAAATGTATCGAAATTTATCGAAAATTAAGTAATCTTTGCGGTATGTCCATCGCAAGCGTTGATATCGCGATAACGATAGATTTTAGATATATCGTGCAGCCCTACTTTCTATTTCTTGTACATAAGCAACCCTGTCCTGAATGACAATTGAACCCCCCTTGTCTGCGGATTTAATCACAATGTCATCATAGCCTATTGTCTTGAAAATTATATAGCCTAGCATAATAGAGGGCCCTTACAATGATCAAAGACCTTAGTAGTAAAATTACACTGAAAATACTAAGGACTTAGTATACTGAAAGGACTAATTTGATATTTTACAGTGGGTACCAGGCCCGGAGTGGGTAATCGGGAGAATTTCCGGTGGGCCGCTTAACTTTTGGGCCGGTCAAAGGAAAAATATTGACATTTGCCACGTTAATCTATCTTCTCTTAAAGTTGGCTATACACGTTCACATTCTATGCCTAACACCACAGCCTCTGCATGGGTTGTTCTCCCCTCCCAAGAAGAGTTAATTGGTTGGGTCCATATAGCCCGTCTTTTCTAAAAAGTTTAGATACCAGCCGGGCCGGCCCTACCGTAGTGATAAGCGTCAGGGAGGATGGATGGTAGAAAGATGCCTTGAGGGACTGAAAAGCCCAGGTAAAAAAGACGAAAAGTATTGGAGGAAAATGCTGCCAAATGTGCCAAGCTTCCAGATTTTTTTTGAAGAAGACAAACATAAGTGGCAACTGGTAAAGAGAGATAGCCATGATTATAGCAGCGTAATTATTGGGATAATGGGCTATGGACGTTGTAGCATTGGCAACCTATTCGCAAGCAACATATTAAATTAATTGAAATATTAGCCTTTTTGTATCATCCAATATGGCGATTCATAGACTTTGCAAATAGCATGCAAATATTGATTACAAAACTCAAGCTTGATCTGTATGCAGTAGTCTAGGCCTAAAAGCAAAAGTAGCCTCTGAGCAGCAGATCAGCCAGTCCTCCGCTGAAAATGATCAGCCCGAAATTAACTATGACTACAGGGACAAGTAGAAAGGATAATAGTTAACCATATGAATTAAAGTTCTTTTATGTAAGAAAGAACTGTATATGACCGCAGTAGCTACGTGATCAACCTATATGCCTTGTTTGCTCAGAAGTGGGTGTAGTAAAGGAGTAAATCACCAAACAACAACATGATATGCCCATGCAAAAAAAAAACATGTAAACAATAGTTCAATATGCCTCTTAGTGTAATTGTGGGATACATTTCAAATGCTTTATTTCTTCCTTCCTGTTTTTGTTATCAACCTTATCAACTTATCCTTGTGGAATAGTGGAATATTGGTAGCCTACTAATAAAAACTACAGAATAGTAAGAGCTGAAATGTTGCTTTATTTATCTAATTTCCACCACCATTAAAAAAGTGGGCCGGTCTTGGGCGTGAAACTCCCGGGCTGAAAAGTGGCCCCACTCCGGCCCTGGTGGGTACTATTAATTGAAATCCCTAATCCCTAACTTCACAACAGTTCATGAAATGTGGGGTGATGACAGCAACCCCCCTGCCACTGGCAAGATAGGCGTACAATATCAGTCCCCGAACACTGTTGTTATAATTAGCAATATAATCAGCATGGTGACATGGTGTCCCTGTTAATATAAATTCATTGAAGCCCTTTTAAGGTGTGATGATTTTTTCGACGGGCTCTATAGAATGGAATCTCACTGCAACAATGAACAGAGAACTTCTCGATGCACATGATGTGCATGAAAAGAAAAATTATGTTTATTCACAGAAATGGAATGTGCATCATGTTAGTTTAGAATAGGCTATTTAGGTATTTTAACCCAGGATGCAGTGCAGCCTGCCATAGTTTTATAGGCTATGCTGATGTAACCTGCGTTGTTGAACCTGCTCGATTCAGCCCTGCACACGTCCGGACTCGAACCCGCAAATAGCATCACCTCGGATCGGGAGGCGAGCGCGCTAACAATTGAGCCAATAGCCCAGGCTACTGGCTCGCATGCCAGCAGCACTCTTGAGGCGTTGGGGAGTGAGGTTTACCAACGTTCCACAAGCACAGCTAAGCTAGTGCTGCAGATCAGTCTCTGATAGCCTAGAATCTAGACGCACCCTAGCGGCGGCAAATTAATTTGCTCACCCTGTATGTCTAGTATCAAACCATAGGGATTTCTATTGGCTGACACCGTGGACGTCATCCAGTCACAGCGCTCTATTTTGTTAGAGAGTATTAGGGCGGCTTAACAGGATAACGACAGTCCTGCGACGGTGAACAACAAGGAAGGTGGCTATGGCGAACGAGGAGCGGTTGTTTGAATCGGCGTTGGCGTCAACTTTGGAGGAGTTGGACTTGTGCTTTTCTTTGAAAGTTGAGCAACACAATGCATTTAAGTCATTCCTTTCGAAGAAGGATGTATTTGCCGTTTTGCCGACCAGATACGGATATGGTCGTAGCGCTGGCCTATTGCATGCCTAGGCAGTTTGAAAGACAATTCTCTGCCCGCCCCTTGGATTAAGCGAGGTGAATGGTTCGATTCCAGACTATACATTTCAATGGTATAGGATGGCCCGCCAGGCTAAGTCTCTGAGGCTATGCCCTCTGCTTCTTAGCAGACTTTTAAACATAGCCTGTGTTATGTAACTGGAGTTGATTTATGTTTTATGTAATGGGATAAATATTATTTATGTATGGATTTCTATGCAACGTCACAAAAACATGCGTGCGCAACAATGCTCTCCATGAAAAGAATAAAATGAGTTTTTGTGCTGAAAACTGCACCAATTCGAAATCACGATGGTTAGATTGTTCAATATCGGAATGCATGTCTTCGCCAAAAATGACAAAATACGATGTTATATTAATAATGCAAATGAACGGCAAACTCTGAAATATAGTCTGAGATGAGATGTTATTATCATTGAGACAACAGGGGTATACAAAAAAATCTGTTCTCTTTCAAGCATTCATTCGGTATCTCACTATGGGACACGCCCCCTCGCGAGTTCCCCAGAAGCCATTATTTCATTACACCAGCCACCATTGGCTGGACGACTGACGTATGCGACGTGGAGGAGGTACTTCCTCCTCCTTTATATTCTACGGCGCAACGTCATTGCTTCAGTCTAAAACCTCTTCTCGCCCCCAGAGGCTTGCTCTCTCGTATACAGGTGCTGTGGCTTGGTGGCTTAACTGTTCATTGAGCGAGGTAACGACTCGGTCCCCGAACGCTACCTTAACGCCGCTTCATCTTCGAAGAGCACTGGTTTGGACTTGGCTAGTCTGTCTCCAAACAGTAGCCTCTCCCTTGCTAGCCTGTTGCCAAACAGTAGCACGCTAGCCTGTCTCCAAACAGTAGCCCTCTAGCCTGTCTCCAAACAGTAGCACGCTAGCCTGTCTCCAAACAGTAGCCCGCTAGCCTGTCTCCAAACAGTAGCCTCCAAACCCCAAAGCTAGTCTGTCTCCATACAGTAGCTCCAAAGCTAGTCTGTCACCAAACAGTAGCAACCGCTAGTCTGTCCTCAAACAGTAGCGAAACATGTCGACGCCAGTGCCCCCCCTCCCCGCGAGGAAGTGCGAAGCCCCGGCTAGGATGTGTTTGTGTGGGAACAAGATTTCGGCCGCTGACACCCACCAGGTGTGTGCCGCGTGTCTGGGGCTGCAACACGCCCAGACCGTGTTAACATCCCCGGAAGTGTGTGAACACTGCGCCCGACTTTCCCTCCGGTCTCGCCGACGTAGGCTAGCACGCCTAGCTAGTCTCACCGACGACGACCCCATGCTAGGAGCGGATGACCTCCCTCCCCTTGAGTCAGCAACCCTTTCCCAGGAGCCGGCCGGCGCTGGAGAACTGGGCGCTAGCTGGGGCGACCAGCTTGACGCTCTATCGCCTATATCCGACACCGAAGACAGCCCAATGGGGATGCTAGGTGCGACTGGCGAAGCTGAACTCATCTCAGAGGATGACTCCGTCGACCTACTATCCCTGGGGGATGAGGATGGCGACGACTTTTTCCTCCCAGCCACTCAGGCTGCTCGCCCGAGCGGCGTGAGTAGTGATAGCACCACCACTGGGGCTGATGAAGCCGCAAGCGGGGGCCTTCACGACGTCTGCAAGAGAGCAGCTGCAAAGCTCGGCGTTCCCTGGCCGGAGGCCCAGAAGGAGACCGTGTCTTCTCGTTACGAGGGAAAGAGGCTCCCGAAGGCTAAAAGCTCCACCAGACAACTGCTGCCCGTCTTCCCCGAGTGCCTCGAGGAAGCCACACACACGCTCATGGAGCAGCCCATTCTCAGCGAAAATCCCGGCTCAAGGGCTCGCAGCGCTGGAATGGCCAGGCATGGAAAGCAGTGGATTCTCCCATCTGCCCCCTGTCGAACCGCTCCTGGCCGCCCATCTCCACCCCACCCAGAAGTCTGCGATGACCCCCTCGGGACCCGCATTCCCCTCCATAGCCGACAATTTCCAGTCCGCCGTGACTGTAAATAGCTACAAAGCAGTGGCGTCGGCGGTGAGAGCTCTCAACGCCTCATCTCTGCTCATGGCCTACCAAGCCTAGCTGGAGGAAGACTTCTCGTCCGCCCCCAACCAGCCAGCTGTGTGGGACGAAATGTGTGTGGTCACAGACCTCTGCTTACGGCTACACAGGTGTGTGGTGCAAACGGCGGGACGGGCTATGGCCCTCATGGTCTCCCAAGAGAGAGCTCGCTGGCTCAACCTCTCCAGCCTCTCCCACAAGGAGAAGACCCAGCTGCTAGATGTGCCCGTGGACCCCAAAGGCCTCTTTGGACCAGCCGTGGCCACTATGCAAAAGCGGTGTGAGGAAAAGAAACGGGACGGTGAAGCGCTGCAGCTGTGCCTCCCCAGAAAGGCACAAGCCCCCGCTTCCAAACGTCAGCTCCCGACCCAGACTGCCACTCAGGGCCTTGGTAAGACCCCCGAGCTCAAAGGTGCCTGGGTTAAAAAGCCCTTTAACCCTAACGCGACACAGGGAGGTCAGCAAAACCCCCCACCCGCGCAGGGAGCGAGGAAGAAGAAGCGCGCCTAGTACGCGGCTTGCAGGCGAGGGTGGGGGGGGGCGAGTCCAGCCAGACGCTCCCCCCTCCTCGACTCACCGGCCCCGTTCCTGGGCCTGTTCAAAGAGGCATGTTCACTGCCCCCCAAGAGGCGTGCAGAGGCCGCAGAGGCCACAGAGGCGCTCGCAGTTCACAGCCCACTGAAGCGGAGAAGAGACCTAAAGGGCCAGTTCGAGCCCCAACAGAGTCTCACAAGCACACACCAGTGCCCCCCTTCAAAAATAAATGTTTCGGTGCGCAGCCAGGCCGAGGGCCGAGGGCGTATCCGTCAAAAGAATGCAAAAAATTGTCAAATGAACAAAAAAAAAAAAAAAAAGCTCTCACAAAAAGTCACAAGCCATGTTCAGTGGCAATGGCGTGCAATCACTCCCTAATAACGCCACCAGGCGGAGCCAAAGCTCCACCGGGGGCGATGGGCAACATAAGCACGCTAGCGTTGCAGCCCACGCCAGCTCGGTCGCGCCAGTTAGCGCCACTAGATGGCGTCATTTCGCCACTGACCGAGCGCATCCAGTACTGGCGGATGTACGTGAAGTCAGACTGGATAATAAAGATTATAGCGAAAGGCTACCGCCTACAGTTCGCTACACCCCCACCCCCGTTCAATGGGATTGTACAATCCCACGCTACAGGGGAACCTGCCCGTGTTCTACGGGGGGGAAATAATTTCCCTGTTAAACAAACAAGCGATCAGAGTAGTCCCCATCGAGCAAAGCCGTCACGGTTTTTACTCGGGGTATTTTCTGGTCCCAAAGAAAGGGGGGGGGCTTGCGCCCGATATTGGACCTGCGTGCACTGAACAGATACCTAAGAATGTACAGGTTCAGGATGCTAACCAACGACGCATTAATGCGCTTCGTGCGCCCGGGCGATTGGTTCACCTCAGGGGATCTGACCGATGCGTTCCTACACGTCACGTTGGCACACAGACTGATCTTATGGAGCAGCACACAGCTCCTGTCGTTGAAAGCCACACACGTCCCCGGTGTATTGAATTTGGGTGCAGATTTATTATCCAGGGGCAACCCCCGCTACGGAGACTGGAAACTCCACAGCGATGTGGTGGCTCAAATCTGGTTGCGAACGGGTCGAGCGAAAGTGGACTTATTCGCCTCAGAGGAGAATGCGCAATGTCCGATGTTTTTCTCCCTGCGCGATCAGAAACCCCCGTTAGGGATGGATGCTTTGGCCCACCAGTGGCCACACGTCCTGCTCTATGCCTTCCCTCCGTTGGAACGGATCACTCCAACGCTCGCCAGGGTGCGGGAACAGAGCCTCTCACTCATTCTCGTAGTCCCGCTCTGGCCAGGGAAACCCTGGCTAGCAGAAATAGTCCCGTTACTCCACTCCCCACCGTGGCCGCTGCCCCCCCGCAGGGACCTGCTGTCCCAAGCGAACGGGGAAATATTTCACCTTCATCCAAAGCGCCTGGCCCTCTGGGTTTGGCCCGTGAAAGGCTGAATCTGACAGCTGCAGGACTGCCCTGCAATGTCATAGCGACCATTCAGAGCGCTAGGGCGTCATCAACTAGGACGTTGTATGATAGCAAATGGCGTGTATTTAATGACTGCTGCATTAAAACAGGGACTATAGCCTTCCAGTGCTCTGTGGACATTATCCTTACGTTTCTGCAAGACTTACTGGATAAAAACAAGTCCTTCTCCACTGTAAAAGTTTACCTGGCTGCCATCTCGGCCTGCCATGTAGGTTTTGGGGACAAAACAGCGGGCCAGCACCCTCTCATACGTCAATTTATGAAAGGGGCTCAACGCCTCCGAAGGTTTTCAACCCGTCACTGTCGTGTCGGCCGATTGAACTATTTGCGTTTAACCCACCGCCTTTCG
Organism: Alosa pseudoharengus; assembly: GCF_046254945.1. Lineage (NCBI taxonomy): Eukaryota > Metazoa > Chordata > Actinopteri > Clupeiformes > Clupeidae > Alosa > Alosa pseudoharengus. The sequence continues at coordinate 10,240,113 of NW_027468564.1, read as the reverse complement.
CCTCCCCGGAGCAGGAGCGGCTGAATGCGCTCTGTCCGGTCAGGGCGTTGCGTGCGTACGTGGACAAACCAGCGGAGTTAAGGAAAACGGAACAGCTGTTTGTGTCTTGTGCAAAGTCACATCTGGGTAGACCGCTCACTAAGCAGCGTCTATCACAATGGATTGTGGCGGCTATTGCCCTGGCATATACGACTAAGGGGTTACAACCCCCAGTCGGTTTACGAGCCCATTCCACTCGAGGAATATCGACATCATGGGCTTTATTTCAGGGCTTCCCCATAGAGGATGTATGCTTGGCAGCGTGTTGGGCAAACCCGACAACGTTTGTCAGGTTTTACAGACTTGATGTCACTGCCCCGACTTTGGCGCATTCAGTGTTAGGCACTGGGACGCCGGGGGCGCATTGATGTTGTTGGGGATTGCAAGCTTGTCTGGCAATCCGGGAGTCACGATATCCCATAGTGAGATACCGAATGAATGCTTGAAAGAGAACTCACGTAACCCCGGTTCTCTGATAGCATGAGTGAGGTATCTCACCAGACCACCCTCCTTGTCGGTGGCGAGAAGAGGTTGGTTAGCTAGACTGAAGCAATGACGTTGCGCCGTAGAATATAAAGGAGGAGGAAGTACCTCCTCCACGTCGCATACGTCAGTCGTCCAGCCAATGGTGGCTGGCGTAATGAAATAATGGCTTCTGGGGAACTCGCGAGGGGGCGTGTCCCATAGTGAGATACCTCACTCATGCTATCAGAGAACCGGGGTTACGTGAGTAACCTTAAGATTGTAGCTTACAGCAGCCGACTATTAAGTTTATAACGTTGTGGACGTCCACCAAGCGTCTTCTGCCCCACGGCTGCGCGCGCATCTTGTTTTGTTGGTAAAGGAGCACTCGCGCGCATCTAGTTTTGTTGGGTCGCACTCGCAGTCGCTGCCTAGCAACCGGGACAGTTGGAAAACAGAGAAGACATGAAGCTACATGGTTTTGACAGTGGGATGAAAAAGTTACTAAAAAGGCTAACGTTACAAGCTGTCATAACAGTTCAGTCTACTGTAGTAAAGTTAGGTCGTACAGTCACTGAGGTCGATAGTCACGTATTATTTTCAGTATGAGTCTGTTGAGTCGACATTGCGGAGGTAAGCAGTTAGTAGCTGGATGTGGCAGTTGTTTGAGGGAAGACGTTAACGTTAGTTATTTGACTAAAGCGGTAAGTGCTAGTGCTAACTAGATCAGCAAGAGAGTATTAACACATTCCGGTACAAACGTCTTGGGAGCTGTTTACTGTCGATCGAGAAGGACAGAGAAGGGGGAGGCTGCCATAGTGAGACTAAGTTAACGTTAACGTTACAACTTGGTGGACATTGGAAAAGCCTCGAGTGGAAACCGTTAGCCTGGAAGCTCATCGCTCGCGCAGCCAACCTTCCCAACTCAACAGCGATTCTCAGGGCAACGGTCGCCTCGTGTCTTCCCTGCCCACCAGTGACCAGTCTCCGTTGCTGGTCCTGCTAAGAGGTGTGTTGTGTTTGTGTGTCGCCTGAAATGTACTGTAGCCTACGGTTTGTTTTACACATTCTTTTAGCGACCTAGTGGAACAGTCAACGTAGACTAAACCAGACATCCCAAGTCTCCCGGAAGTTCCGGGAGTCTCCCGTATATTGATAAAGGCTCCCTGACGCCTGCAAATTAGATAAAATCTCCCGGAATTTAGAGTGAGCGATCAAGAGCGAGCATTCGAGACCGCGTGTGCATCTGAGTGTAGCGCGCACACGACGGGAGAGAGAGAGAGAGAGAGAGAGAGAGAGAGGGGGGTGGTGCGTGTGTGCCTGAGCGCATCCAAGAGAAAGAGAGCATCCTGATTGGCCTGTTTCGCTAAATCAACCAATCAGTTTTCAGTGTAGGCGGGCTTTAATTGATCTCTTTTCTCCTTAATTAATCAGTTCAGTGTATGAATAAGAGCGTCATAGCAGAGTCAGTGCCTCAAAAAAAACGAAAATGTAGGCTACCCTTGTCTCATAAGAGTAAAAAATAATGATAGGCCTAGTCTTGCACGCTGCCCTGTTTGTAACAGTGACTTTAGCATTGCCCATGCCAGGTGAAATGATTGCAAAAGACAGGTTGAGGTGAGTTTAAGTGCCAATTAATGTGCATATTATTCAGGCCTATAGCCTAGATGGCTAGTTGCCAAGGCTACACCAAACTACCAAAGGCTACACCAAACTACCAAAATCTAAATATTTTCTATCTATAGGCCTTCCTTATTTGGTGTAGGCCGACTGACTAGGCTAAAGGGGGGGGGGGGGGTCGTGATACCTCCCTGAAATGACTTTTTGCAGGTTGGGATGTCTGCTAAACCTAACACGTAGACTAGTTAACAAGGAGTATTTTTCTTGAAAGACACTCGTTTGAACGGCCATCACTAACGTTATCGTAAAGTCTGTCGGTCTCCATGGACTGAACTGATACATTGATGAACTCTTGTCACAGCAAAGTGTGTGTGTGTGTGTGCATGTGTGTGCGTGCGTGCATGGATGGGATGGATGAGTGACCTGACCTGATGGGCTCAACCGATTGTGTTTTGTGGTTCGACTGCACTGCACTGGCCTACAGTATATCATATGTGACGTGTTAAATATACATCTTCACTCCGGGATTTCATGACGTATCTGGTGTGTACAGGGCTTTTAATTATAAAATGCCCCCCCCCCTTTCTCTCTTTCTCTCTCAGACTCAGCAAGTGTGGTGTGATTCTAACCGTCTACTGAATTGCATTATGCACACTCAATTCTCACTGGTATCTGCTAGACAACAAGTACCAAAACATGATTAGTTCATAGATTTCACATGTAAAATACATTTTATACAACCCCACCCCCATCTTGCCTGTTCATAATTCTGAGAAATTCTTGAATTGTGTGCATGTACGTGTTTGTGTGTGTGTGTGTGTATGTGTGTGTGTGAGTGTGTGTGTGTGTGTGTGCGTGCATGTGCTTGTGGGTGTGCCTGTGTGTCTGCATGTGCATGCTTGCATACATATGTCTACTGTGTGTGTATGTGTTATACGTATGTTTACTGTGAATGTATGTGATCACTTGATTGTGTTGATTTATCGGGGCACATTGTATCCCTTACATTTATCCATCTCTGCAATATTTTATCTTTATTTGTGTTGTTATGCAGACTTGCTGAATGCAAACTCTCAGAGAAGTCCTGTGGAATTGTGGCTGCTGTTCTACAGTCACCAAACTCCCTGACAGAGCTGGACCTAAGTCACAATGACCTGGGGGATTCTGGAGTTCAGCTTCTCTCTAAGGGACTGTCTAGTCCTAACTGCAAACTGCAGACATTAAGGTTGGTGTTAGAAATGTCTTTGTAAAGGATTATTATTAGGACTAGTGTGGCACATTATGGTTTGGTTGGTGTTTTATATGTGTCTTAAGGCCTGTCCACACCAAGTCCAATATTTCGGATGAAATTCACACAAAATTAAGCAGGTTAATAAACACAGTTATTCTAATTAGTCTGTACTCAATGAGGACGAAATGAAAATGAAAAAAAAAAAATGCAATAATAAAAAAAAACATTCGAAACTATCTCGTTTGATGTGAAATTTCGTATGCAATAGAGTTCCTGACCAATTAAATAATGGCTTTTTATAGGGTTCCGATGTCAGCAATGTCATAAGTAGAATGACAAGCAGAAAAGGCTGACACAATGTATGATATTGTATTGTATGATATTGTATATGAGATATGTCTCATTAGGCCTATATGCCAAAGTCACAAAGAATTTACGTTACATCAGACTTTCCCAGGTTTTCAAGAGTGAGAACTCCACCACAGACAGCTTTCCCCACCTAACCATCATTTCACACAGGGACGTCGTTAGACCTATTTTGGGGGGGCTGAAGCCACCGTAAGATGATCAAAAGCCCCCTAAAAATATATAGTAATAATATATGCGTCCGAATTCACATCCATTATTCTCTGCTGAATAGCTCACAGAGTACTTATATAAGTTTACTTACTTATAAAAGAGCGGAACCGGAGCTTTCCAGTGATATTAGCGGCTAGGTGCTGTAAAAAAATGGTTCACGTGAAAATTAACGTTGGGCATACTTGACATTTCATCATATTTGCATTCACAGCACACAGCGCTTCGTCCATCTCCACCCATTACTGTCGGTGGTATACAGTATCTCACAAACTCAACGCATGGTAAATCATATAGGCTATCAGAATAAACAGCAGACCTTACCGAACACGATGATATGAAGCATTCTTTTGTACAGTAGCCGTTCCCGAGTTTTGAAATTGCAGCAAATTTCTACATGGTATCCAACTTTGGGCTGAAATTCTAATGTAGCCTAATAGCAGCCCAAAATAATGAACCTGCTTTCCATATCAAAGAATCAAAAGTTGATCATGGCATGCACAGATCAACTGTGCTTTTGAATAGATATTTCTACCAGCATGCTCTAGGTCAGTGGTTCTTAACTGGTCTGGCTTTGGGACCCACAATTTCCCATGTTCATGAAGTCACGACCCATATATATTTTATAGCGTTTTTATAGCGGTGTGTGTGTGTGTGTGTTTGTGTGCGTGTTGTGTGTGTCCATGTACTGTTGTACTGTGTGTGTGTGTGCGCATGTGTAGTGTGTGTGTGTGTGTTTATGTGTCTTTGTGTATGTGTGTTTTTATATGTGTGTGTGTGTGTGTGTGTGTGTGTGTGTGTGTGTGTGTGTGTGTGTGTGTGTGTGTGTGTGTGTGTGTGTGTGTGTGCATGTGTGTGTGTCTTTATGTATGTGTAGATAAATAAAGCAAATCAGGGAACCACCTACTCTTTGCGATATGTGCCATGCGATCTTTAACAATCATGGTGAGTCAGGACCTCAATTTAACATTCATGCAAAGGAAAACGTCTCCTGCAGTACAGTGTCCCTGTCACTGCAATAGAACATTGGGATTGGTATTTGTTTGGTGGCTTTTGGCCACAGGGAAGAGTGCCACCTACTGGCCAGCCACCAACACCACTTCCAGCAGGAACCTACTCTTGCAAGGAGGTTTCTTATTAGGTACTTACTAAGCCTGCTTAGCTTCAGTAATTCAGCAAAGTCAGGGTATCTGCTGGTCTGGCTGCTGGCTAAAAACAAAAGGTGAAAGGCATATATGATTCTAACCGTCTCACTGAATTGCATTATGCACACTCAATTCTCACTGGTATCTGCTAGACAACAAGTACCAAAACATGATTTCACTAGTTCACATTCCTGAATTTGCATAAAGACATAAAAGCATAATACATAAAAGCATAATAGAAAAGCATGTTTGGCGAGGTCTCTGGCCATGGTCCTGAAGGGCTTCGCGGAATCGTGCCGGAGTCGACTGCGCAGGCAGGAGTCGGGCAGGATTCCGCCATACACCCCAAAAATTGCATTTGAAGATGAAGGACCCTATGGCAAGAACCACACTGAGCAAATTCAATGGGAGTGCGCGAGGTGCGCTTCCTCAGATCAGAGATTTGATCTGATATATGAGTGATAGGCGTTGGAGGACCACCGGCCGAGAGTTTTGAGGGCTTGATCGGACAGACCGTTATTTGCCGCAGTGGTGGCTGCACCAATCCTAAAGAATAAGTTGAGTAACGGTCTGCTGGGATTCCGACTTGCGTTAGAACAGCTTTGAGCTGCATTTGAAAACAGAAGCAAGTGACGGAGCGTCCGTCATCTGTATCAAATGGGGGATCTAATGGGGATGCGATAGAGGAACGACTTGAATTAAGACAGCCAGGGGCGCCTGTCGTCTATGGCAGATGGAGGTCTAATGATGATGCAAATGCCAATCTATGAGTTGACACGCAAAACAGCAAACTTGTTTGGCAAGATCCCTAACCAGGGTAAAGGAGTGCTTAGCGGATTGGTCAGACCACCAGCCGCGGTGGTAGCTGTACCAATCCTGAAGTAATGGGAAGCTTGAGAGCTAACTTAACAGGCATGCACTTGCACACATAACATGCACTTAACATGACATGCAAGGCAATGAGCTAGCAGTTGCAGAGCTCGGGGTCAGTGCAGGGGAGTACAGCTTGCAGTTGCAGAGCTCGGGGTCAGTGCAGGGGAGTACAGCTTGCAGTTGCAGAGCTCGGGGTCAGTGCAGGGGAGTACAGCTTGCAGTAGCGGAGCTCGGGACCAGTGCAGTGGGAATAGAGGACTGATGTAGTTGCTGATGCTCATGGCATGTGATTCGAAGATTTGTGAGTGATTCATAAAGTTAACATTCCAAATTACAAACTACAATTCTGCTGTTTGGCAAGATCCCTAGCCAGGGTCATGGAGTGCTTTGCAGGGATCGATCTTGCAGGAGTGTACTGTGCTGGCAGGAATCAAGCAGGATCCATGTCATGTGATCACCCCAAAAATTGCAACCCAATTGAAGAGACCCTGGCTAGGACCGTGTTTTGGCTATAGATAAGGTGATATGAAAGGTATCTAAGGCGCCTAGAGTATTCTACTACTCGGGTAGACCGTTATTTGCCTGAATGAAACCTAAACGGTCTGTGCCAATACCAATATGCGTTGGTAGATATCTGAGTTGCCCTTAAAACCAATGAGGGTTTACAGGTTTCTACTTTGCTGTATTAAGTTTGTAGAGAACGCTGAGCTACCTAGCATTATGGTAGCCAATCTAGAGAGTAAATATGAACCTGTAGCAAACACTTTAATAGAGGCAGTTTGCATTCAAGAGCATGAGAAGAAATTTAGAGAATGAGAGCAAGCGGCTAGGCTGGAGTAGGTTAGGCATTGACACATAGATTAGTACAAGTGAAGAGCCTGAAGAGCCATCTTGAAGCTAAAACTGATTAATGGATGTTAAGAAACCCATGCTTGGCAGAGTCTATGGCTCAGCCAAATTGCTCTGGGGGGATCGTGCAGGAGTCACTGTGCAGGCAGGAGTCAGCAGGATCCGTGTATACAGCCCAAAGATGAGTGCAACTAAGGCACCTTAAAAAAAGGAAGCAAAAGGGTTTGTAAAGAGCAAACATGAAGAGCGGAAAGAGAAGATTGACCTGGGTGTGATCTGGAAAACATTGTTAGAAGGATGCGGTGACCAGTGTTTCCCACAGAATTGAATTCCAATTGTGGTGGTTGGTTTGCAGAATTAACTTGAATGGAACAGTTTATCAAATTAGCACAGCGTGGTTATGATGCTAACCAGATTTAAGCACAATTTAATACAACCTGGAAAATCATTGTTTGGTGGTCAATGTTGATATTGTGGTAGGCCGCTACAAATAAGTCAATGTATGGGAAACACTGGGTGACCCCATGGGTGGTGGCACCAATCCAGGGAAAGAGGGGTGAGGGAGAACCAGGGACGCGGTCCCTGGCTGGGGAGGAGACACGGGCACGAACGCGGTTCACGCCGGCGGGAGATGATGGGGAAAGGGAAAAAGGTAGCGACGCGGTCGCTACAGGGGAGGGGGAGGAGGTTGCACAGCACCCTGGGTCTGCAAAGAGAAGAGGCTTGATTAGCTGGAATAGAGAAAAGAGACCGCAGTAGTGGAAGGCAAGGTAGAGGGCTGCACGCGGGCACCCATAACTTGCTGGGTTGACAAAGCATGTTGCACAAAGGGAGAGACGCCGGAGGAACGGAGCTCCACACTACGGCGCAGGTGCTTGGCTGATTGGCTAGCGGGAGGGAAAGAAAAAGGATTGAGCTCAACACTCTGACTGAGGACAAGTTTCAGGAGAAAATCGGGAAAGTGTTGGCCTTGATTTGAAATTTAAACATACATTCTTAAACATTTTAGCCAACACCTATCAAGCAATTCAAAATGAGCAAATTACATTTAGCCACCAAGTACAATGGAGACGATAGTAGTTGTAGGCTGTTGCTTACAACATGCTTGATGATACAGGCCTAACACCCCAGGATAGTGCGTATAATTACATAGAGTTGTGATAATTGAGTTTGAGTAATCCAGGGATAGCAATAGCGCCAATTTAGCAATATGAGGTGCTATGGAAACCAATTAAAATACTGTAGCTAACAGCAAGAAAAGTGGTGAGCAGCACATTATTAGAGAGGATTCCACGGAACAGCAGAGCTACACGCTGGTGTAGGTGCTTCCATGGTCAGCTAGGAGTGTAACAGAGCAAAGCTACACGCTGGTGTACCTGTGCTCCCATGGTCAGCTAGGGAAGGCTTTAATATGCTGGCACTCTCAACACAGAGGAAGGCGAAAAAACTCCCAAACACTTTAAAGGAGAAAAAATTCCTTCCTTGCCCTCTTAGCAATGAGCGACAGAGCAACAGCTCCTGTGTATCAGCTGCCTTACGGCCAAAGCCGGCATTGAGGTGGGGGTAAAAGCGGCAAAACTGACCTCAACTCCGCATCTCACACACACTGGGACTCCATATTTGTGCATGTCTGGATCAGAATGATACCAGATTGTTGCGGCACAGAATCTGGCCGAATGACAGTTCAGCCTGGTGTTCATTAAAGGTTAGCATCATGAACACCGCAGCGCAATGCGTTCAATACTAATGCATGTTAAACTGTTCTTATCACAAATCAAATGCCGAGATAAGACTCTTTAAACAGGCAAAGTGGTAGCAGTCAGCAACATGTAGATGTGTTAGCTGTAGAACGCAGCTGAGTTTGTTAGCTGTTTGTTATGTAGGTCTACTACTGATCTTTAATGAGATAGAAACTCGTCACGGCAATTGAGACTTTAAAGTTATTATTGAAATAATGTAGCAGGAATTAGCCTACAAGCTAAGCTAGAACCCACTGCATAGCCCACGGTGACACACACTGACTAGCAGGAGTAGGCTAGTCAGTAGCCTACTAAAATCAAAACAGTAGGCTAGGTAATTTTAGCTAACGTTATACAATTACCCTTGGCAAACGGCAGCAGTTTGTAGCATAGTACCAACTTCATGTGTAGGCTAACCATTAGCCATCTGCAATGAGGGAAGCTAGTTGCTTGCTAAAACAAACAAAGTGGCAAGAGATGTAACGTGTTAGAAGTTACAAGCTGGGACCCATGCAAATCACGGAATACAGGCACATTGGCTACTGAAGCATATTTGACCGTGGTAAAGTTGGTTTTATATTGGACGTTGGATATTCGACACATTCAAAAAATCTATTTAGCACTGACTACGAGGGTCGAGTTTGTGTCAAACCAACTTTAATGTGTTTAAACAAGGCCTGCCTATATTACACAAAGCTTCTTTTGTCCCAAAAACCCATGTTTTGATTTTATGAATTTTTTAGGCTGATAAAAGATTTCAATCTATTATGCGGCTTCACCTTTTGACTTACCCATACTAAAACACATCTCCTGAACTCGGCTTACTGCCCTTTCTAGTACACAAAGCTTCTTTTTCCCTAAAACCTACTCTTTGATTTTATACAATTTTTAATGTTAAATGTTTCAAATCTATTATGCGGCTTGCCCTTTTGACCTACCCATGTCAAAACACATCTGGTGAACTCGGATTACTGCTCTATATAGTACACAAAGCTTCTTTTTCCCAAAAATCCATTCTTTGATTTTATAAATATTTTTTAATGTAAAAAAAAATGCTTTAAATGCTTTAAATCTATTATGCGGCTTGACCTTTTGACCTAACCATGTCAAAACACATCTGTTGCACTCAGCTAACTGCCCTTCATAGTGCACTATGCTTCTTTTTTTCCAGAAACTCACTCTTTGATTTTATATTATTTTTTTACTATTCAAAAATGCTATAAATCTATTATGTGCCTTCACCTTTTGACCTAGCCATGTCAAAACACATCTGTTGCACTCGGCTAACTGCCCTACATAGTACACAAAGCTTATTTTTTCCAAAAACTCACTCTTTGATTTTATATTAATTTTTTACTATTCAAAAATGCTATAAATTTATTATGCGCCTTCATCTTTTGACCTACCCATGTCAAAACACATCTGCTGCACTCAGCTAACTGTCCTACATACAGTAGTACACAAAGCTTTTTTTTTTCCAAAAACTCACTCTTTGATTTTATATTGATTTATTACTATTCAAAAATGCAAAACAACAAGCTACCTCTTTGTAGGTAGACATACATCATTTATATTTATTAAGTTAACTATATTTTGTTTTCCATCCAAAGTTCCATTTGGCTGTGTAAATCAACTGGATTTTTTTAAATTTTCAATAAATGTATAATATAGATTTATAGCATTTTTTGATAATAAAACATCTATAAAATCAAAGAGTGGGCTTTGGAAAAAAATAAGCTTTGTGTACAATGTAGGGCAGTTAGCTGAGTGCAGCAGATGTGTTTTGATATGGGTAGGTCAAAAGGTCAGGTCGCATAATAGATTTATAGCATTTTTGAATAGTTAAAAATTAATATAAAATCAAAGAGTGCGTTTTTGAAAAAAAGAAGCTTTGTGTACTATGTAGGGCAGTTAACCGAGTGCAGCAGATGTGTTTTGATATGTGTAAGTCGAAAGGGGAAGGCACATAAAAAATGTATAGCATTTTTGAATAGTAAAAAATTAATATAAAATCAAAGACTGCGTTTTTGAAAAAAAGAAGCTTTGTGTACTATGTAGGGCAGTTAACCGAGTGCAGCAGATGTGTTTTGATATGGGTAAGGCGAAAGGGGAAGGCACATAATAGATTTATAGCATTTTTGAATAGTAAAAAATGTATATAAAATCAAAGAGTGCGTTTTTGAAAAAAAGAAGCTTTGTGTACTATGTAGGGCAGTTAGCCGAGTGCAGCAGATGTGTTTTGACATGGGTAGGTCAAAAGGTGAAGGCACATAATAGATTTATAGCATTTTTGAATAGTAAAAAAATAATAGAAAATCAAAGAGTGCGTTTTTGAAAAAAAGAAGCTTTGTGTACTATGTAGGGCAGTTAGCTGAGTGCAACAGATGTGTTTTGACATGGGTAGGTCAAAAGGTGAAGGCACATAATAGATTTATAGCATTTTTGAATAGTAAAAAAATAATATAAAATCAAAGAGTGCATTTTTGGAAAAAATAAGCTTTGTGTACTATGAAGGCCAGTTAGCTGAGTGCAACAGATGTGTTTTGACATGGGTAGGTCAAAAGGTCAAGCCGCATAATAGATTTATAGCATTTTTGAATAGTAAAAAAATAATATAAAATCAAAGAGTGAGTTTCTGGAAAAAAAGAAGCATTGTGCACTATGAAGGGCAGTTAGCTGAGTGCAACAGATGTGTTTTGACATGGCTAGGTCAAAAGGTGAAGGCACATAATAGATTTATAGCATTTTTGAATAGTAAAAAAATAATAGAAAATCAAAGAGTGCGTTTTTGAAAAAAAGAAGCTTTGTGTACTATGTAGGGCAGTTAACTGAGTGCAGCAGATGTGTTTTGACATGGGTTGGTCAAAAGGTCAATTCGCATAATAGATGTATAGCATTTTTGAATAGTAAAAAATTAATATAAAATCAAAGAGTGAGTTTTTTGGAAAAAAGAAGCTTTGTGTATTATGTAGGGCAGTTAGCTGAGTGCAACAGATGTGTTTTGACATGATTAGGTCAAAAGGTCAAGCGGCATAATAGATTTAAAGCATTTAAAGCATTTTTTTTACATTAAAAAATATTTATAAAATCAAAGAATGGATTTTTGGGAAAAAGAAGCTTTGTGTACTATATAGAGCAGTAATCCGAGTTCACCAGATGTGTTTTGACATGGGTAGGTCAAAAGGGCAAGCCGCATAATAGATTTGAAACATTTAACATTAAAATTTTTATAAAATCAAAGAGTAGGTTTTAGGGAAAAAGAAGCTTTGTGTACTAGAAAGGGCAGTAAGCCGAGTTCAGGAGATGTGTTTTAGTATGGGTAAGTCAAAAGGTGAAGCCGCATAATAGATTGAAATCTTTTATCAGCCTAAAAAATTCATAAAATCAAAACATGGGTTTTTGGACAAAAGAAGCTTTGTGTAATATAGGCAGGCCTTGTTTAAACACATTAAAGTTGGCTTGACACAAACTCGACCCTCGTAGTCAGTGCTAAATAGATTTTTCGAATGTGTCGAATATCCAACGTCCAATATAAAACCAACTTTACCACGGTGCAAATTTGAGTGACAAACAACTTAGGATAGACAACACGTTGGTTAACACAATTCCAAGCAAACTTTACCAAAGAACCACGAAGGACTGGAAGCCTGATTTATCAGAAATGTCACGTCTATATAACATGGCCGCTTGCAATGTTCAAGTGTGATTCACGGGATATTTAGCCTACACTGACTTCAGTTCACCCTATGCCTCTAGACAAGCACTCCGTGAGCCTGTAACTATTAACACAGCCAATGTGACCGAAAAGTTGTTAGCTAAAACAAGTAAGGCAAATAGCTAAACAAGTGCCTTCATCTAGTAGGCTAGCCTACATGTTTGTGACATGTATCTCAACATTCAGCAGGAACGAGTGGGCTTTACAAACAGCTCTAATACAAAGCAACAAGATAAGAACTACCTCCCTGCAGTAGTTTCCCACGCAACCTAGACCATGAAAGTCTGTAACAGATAGTGGGCAGCAAGTTCTGCTTGAGACAAGCGAGCAAACCGGTAGTCACTGCGAGCGGAGTAACACCGATGCTGCAACTTCGGCAGGTAGACTGCGAATAAATAACCTGACTGATTGAAGAAGGAGGCGTGGCAAATTCCGTCACGCTCCTCCCGAACTTCCGTTTGTAAAACGCCATTAGTTCATAGATTTCACATGTAAAATACATTTTATACAACCCCACCCCCATCTTGCCTGTTCATAATTCTGAGAAATTCTTGAATTATGTGCATGTACGTGTTTATGTGTGTGTGTGTGTGTGTGTGTGTGTGTGTGTGTGTGCGTGCATGTGCTTGTGGGTGTGCCTGTGTGTGTGCATGTGCATGCATGCATACATGTGTCTACTGTGTGTGTATGTGTTATACGTATGTTTACTGTGAATGTATGTGATCACTTGATTGTGTTGATTTATCGGGGCACATTGTATCCCTTACATTTATCCATCTCTGCAATATTTTGTCTTTATTTGTGTTGTTATGCAGACTTGCTGAATGCAAACTCTCAGAGAAATCCTGTGGAATTGTGGCTGCTGTTCTACAGTCACCAAACTCCCTGACAGAGCTGGACCTAAGTCACAATGACCTGGGGGATTCTGGAGTTCAGCTTCTCTCTAAGGGACTGTCTAGTCCTAACTGCAAACTGCAGACATTAAGGTTGGTGTTAGACATGTCTTTGTAAAGGATTATTGTTAGGACTAGTGTGGCACATTATGGTTTGGTTGGTGTTTTATGTGTCTTAAGGCCTGTCCACACCAAGTCCAATATTTCGGATGAAATTCACACAAAATTAAGCAGGTTAATAAACACAGTTATTCTAATTAGTCTGTACTCACTGAGGATGAAATGAAAATGAAAAAAAAGCAATAATAAAAAAAAATAAAACTGTCTCGTTTGATGTGGAATTTCGTATGCAATAGAGTTCCTGACTAATTGAATAATGACTTTATAGGGTTCCGATGTCAGCGATGTCATAAGTAGAATGACAAGCAGAAAAGGCTGACAAAATGTATGATATTGTATTGTATGATATTGTATATGAGATATGTCTCATTAGGCCTATGCCAAAGTCACAAAGAATATACGTTACATCAGACTTTCTCAGGTGTTCAAGAGTGAGAACTTCACCACAGACAGCTTTCCCCACCTCTTACCACCTAACCATCATTTCACACAAGGATGTTGTTAGACCAATTTTGGGGGGCTGAAGCCACCCTAAGATGATCAAAAGCCCCCTAAAAATATATAGTAATAATATATGCGTCCAAATTTACATCCATTATTATTTGTTCAATAGCTCACGAAGTACTTATCTCACATAAATCAAGATGTCAAACAAAAGAGTGGAACCGGAGCTTTCCAATGATATTAGCGGCTAGGTGCTGTGAAAAATGGTTCGCGTGAAAATTAACATTGGGCATACATGACATTTCATCATATTTCCATTCACAGCACAGAGCGCTTCGTCCATCTCCACCCATTACTGTCGGTGGTATATCTCACAAACTCAACGCATGGTAAATTATATAGGCTATCAGGATAAACAGCAGACCTTACCGAACACGATGATATGAAGCATTCTATTGTACAGTAGCCGTTTCCGAGTTTTGAAATTGCAGCAAATTTCTACATGGTATCCAACTTTGGGCTGAAATTCTAATGTAGCCTAATAGCAGCCCAAAATAATGAACTTGCTTTCCATATCAAAGAATCAAAAGTTGATCATGGCATGCACAGATCAACTGTGCTTTTGAATAGATATTTCTACCAGCATGCTCTAGGTGACATGAATGCAACAATCATGAGACACAAAGTATTTTCACTTGACATAAAGGCTGACATAATATATATATATATATATATATATATATATATATATATATATGCATGTCTGATCACATCATATTTTCCCAGATATGGGTAGCCTGTTGTCTTGAAAACGATATAGCCTAGCATAATAGAGGGCCCTTACAATGACCAAAGACCTTAGTAGTAAAATTACACTGAAAATAGCCTAGGCCTCAAAGGACTAATTTGATATTTTACAGTAGGTACTATTAATTGAAATCCCTAACTTCACAACAGTTCATGAAATGTGGGGTGATGACAGCCACCACCCCTGCCACTGGCAAGATAGGCCTACAATATCAGTCCCCGCAGACTTAGGTGCTATTTTAGGTCTAAAATGCTTTGTGAATTACTCTTAGTCAAACAAATTAGGAGTCCTAAAATTACGAGTGACACGCCCATTATTTTTAGGAGTTTCTCCTAAATTCCCCAGTTAGGAGCTACTTTTAGCCTTAACATTCTTTGTGAATATGGGCCCAGACTGACCTGCAGAGCAAATTCAATGTTAGTCTGGGTTTATGTGTGAAGATGCACTACACTGTTTTACGACACTGTTTTATTTGAATGAGCTTTTGCAAATGTGCCTGTCAGTAATAGTCTACAGGTGTGGGTAATTGATTAATTGGGCCACACCCACTCTGGGACACTTTAAAGGGGTTTTGATTTATGGCAGATATTTGTACATTGATGTGTAATACCCATTTTATAACAGTTTGTTAAATTAAAACAAGTATCTTTACTGTTTAAAAAATGCAAGATGGTGTACACTTGATGTATTTTGATGTTATGAATTGGGAAATTCCATCTTCATTACAGGATTGTGGTTGATGGTGTGCCACAAATAAATTGCTTATATGTATACACTTGTCCTCTTATAACATTACAAATCTTTCAGGTGTGTGTGTGTGTGTGTGTGTGTGTGTGTGTGTGTGTGTGTGTGTGTAATAAATGTTCACTTCAGTTCAGTTCATCTTTATTTATCATTTTGCCCAGGTACTGGTACATGTGCATTGTAAGTCTTGTCAGGTTTCACAGCGTGTGTGTGTGTGTGTGTGTGTGTCTGTGTGTTTGTGTGTGATTTGGCATGGGAATGATCTGCGAAAGATCGATCACTTGATTGTGTTGATTTATAGGGGCACATTGTATCCCTTACATTTATCCATCTCTGCAATATTTTGTCTTTATTTGTGTTGTTATGCAGACTTGCTGAATGCAAACTCTCAGAGAAGTCCTGTGGAATTGTGGCTGCTGTTCTACAGTCACCAAACTCCCTGACAGAGCTGTACCTAAGTCACAACGACCTGGGGGATTCTGGAGTTCAGCTTCTCTCTAAGGGACTGTGTAGTCCTAACTGCAAACTGCAGACATTAAGGTTGGTGTTAGACATGTCTTTGTAAAGTATTATTATTAGGACTAGTGTGGCACATTATGGTTTGGTTGGTGTTTTATGTGTCTTAAGGCCTGTCCACACCAAGTCCAATATTTCGGATGAAATTCACACAAAATTAAGCAGGTTAATAAACAGTTATTCTAATTAGTCTGTACTCACTGAGAACGAAATGAAAATGAAAAAAAAAATTCAATAATAAAAAAAAACATTCGAAACTGTCTCGTTTGATGTGAAATTTCGTATGCAATAGAGTTCCTGACCAATTAAATAATGGCTTTTTATAGGGTTCCGATGTCAGCGATGTCATAAGTAGAATGACAAGCAGAAAAGGCTGACACAATGTATGATATTGTATTGTATGATATTGTATATGAGATATGTCTCATTAGGTCTATATGCCAAAGTCACAAAGAATTTACGTTACATCAGACTTTCCCAGGTTTTCAAGAGTGAGAACTCCACCACAGACAGCTTTCCCCACCTAACCATCATTTCACACAGGGACGTCGTTAGACCTATTTTGGGGGGGCTGAAGCCACCCTAAGATGATCAAAAGCCCCCTAAAAATATATAGTAATAATATATGCATCCGAATTCACATCCATTATTCTCTGTTGAATAGCTCACGGAGTACTTATCTCACATAAATCAAGATGTCCAACAAAAGAGTGGAAGCGGAGCTTTCCAATAATATTAGCAGCTATGTGCTGTAATAAATGGTTTGCGTGAAAATTAACGTTGGGCATATATGACATTTCATCATATTTGCATTCACAGCACACAGCGCTTCGTCCATCTCCACCCATTACTGTCGGTGGTATACAGTATCTCACAAACTCAACGCATGGTAAATCATATAGGCTATAAGGATAAACAGTAGACCTTATCGAACACGACAATATGAAACATTCTTTTGTACAGTAGCCGTTCCCGTTCCTGAGTTTTGAAATTGCAGCAACTTTCTACATGGTATCCAACTTTGAGCTGAAATTCTAATGTAGCCTAATAGCAGCCCAAAATAAAGAACCTGCTTTCCATATCAAAGAATCAAAAGTTGATCATGGCATGCACAGAGGCAAAGTGTAAAACACTGGTCTTAACGGGTTGGCCTGTAGCAAGTATTTATATTCATTTTCATCAATGATTGAGTCAGACACAGCTCTCTTGAGTATAGACTTTATCTCCTCACTAAACTTCATTGTGGGATCACTGTGTAAGCGAGCATAAAAGTTAACGTCACCAAGTTGTCTTTCTATTTCTTGTACATAAGCAACCCTGTCCTGAATGACAATTGAAGCCCCCTTGTCTGCGGATTTAATCACAATGTCATCATAGCCTATTGTCTTGAAAATTATATAGCCTAGCATAATAGAGGGCCCTTACAATGATCAAAGACCTTAGTAGTAAAATTACACTGAAAATACTAAGGAAGGACTTAGTATACTGAAAGGACTAATTTGATATTTTACAGTGGGTACCAGGCCCGGAGTGGGTAATCGGGAGAATCGGGAGAATTTCCGGTGGGCCGCTTAACTTTTGGGCCGGTCAAAGGAAAAATATTGACATTTGCCACGTTAATCTATCTTCTCTTAAAGTTGGCTATACACGTTCACATTCTATGCCTAACACCACAGCCTCTGCATGGGTTGTTCTCCCCTCCCAAGAAGAGTAGATTGGTTGGGTCCATATAGCCCGTCTTTTCTAAAAAGTTTAGATACCAGCCGGGCCGGCCCTACCGTAGTGATAAGCGTCAGGGAGGATGGATGGTAGAAAGATGCCTTGAGGGACTGAAAAGGCCAGGTAAAAAAGACGAAAAGTATTGGAGGAAAATGCTGCCAAATGTGCCAAGCTTCCAGATTTTTTTTGAAGAAGACAAACATAAGTGGCAACTGGTAAAGAGAGATAGCCATGATTATAGCAGCGTAATTATTGGGATAATGGGCTATGGACGTTGTAGCATTGGCAACCTATTCGCAAGCAACATATTAAATTAATTGAAATATTAGCCTTTTTGTATCATCCAATATGGCGATTCATAGACTTTGCAAATAGCATGCAAATATTGATTACAAAACTCAAGCTTGATCTGTATGCAGTAGTCAAGTAGAAACTACAAGTAGAAAGGATAATAGTTAACCATATGAATTAAAGTTCTTTTATGTAAGAAAGAACTGTATATGACCGCAGTAGCTACGTGATCAACCTATATGCCTTGTTTGCTCAGAAGTGGGTGTAGTAAAGGAGTAAATCACCAAACAACAACATGATAGCTGACCCATGCAAAAAAAAAACATGTAAACAATAGTTCAATATGCCTCTTAGTGTAATTGTGGGATACATTTCAAATGCTTTATTTCTTCCTTCCTGTTTTTGTTATCAACCTTATCAACTTATCCTTGTGGAATAGTGGAATATTGGTAGCCTACTAATAAAAACTACAGAATAGTAAGAGCTGAAATGTTGCTTTATTTATCTAATTTCCACCACCACTAAAAAAGTGGGCCGGTCTTGGGCGTGAAACTCCCGGGCTGAAAAGTGGCCCCACTCCGGCCCTGGTGGGTACTATTAATTGAAATCCCTAATCCCTAACTTCACAACAGTTCATGAAATGTGGGGTGATGACAGCAACCCCCCTGCCACTGGCAAGATAGGCGTACAATATCAGTCCCCGCACACTGTTGTTATAATTAGCAATATAATCAGCATGGTGACATGGTGTCCCTGTTAATATAAATTCATTGAAGCCCTTTTAAGGTGTGATGATTTTTTCGACGGGCTCTATAGAATGGAATCTCACTGCAACAATGAACAGAGAACTTCTCGATGCACATGATGTGCATGAAAAGAAAAATTATGTTTATTCACAGAAATGGAATGTGCATCATGTTAGTTTAGAATAGGCTATTTAGGTATTTTAACCCAGGATGCAGTGCAGCCTGCCATAGTTTTATAGGCTATGCTGATGTAACCTGCGTTGTTGAACCTGCTCGATTCAGCCCTGCACACGTCCGGACTCGAACCCGCAAATAGCATCACCTCGGATCGGGAGGCGAGCGCGCTAACAATTGAGCCAATAGCCCAGGCTACTGGCTCGCATGCCAGCAGCACTCTTGAGGCGTTGGGGAGTGAGGTTTACCAACGTTCCACAAGCACAGCTAAGCTAGCTGGCATCCGTTACACTGACAAGTGCTGCAGATCAGTCTCTGATAGCCTAGAATCTAGACGCACCCTAGCGGCGGCAAATTAATTTGCTCACCCTGTATGTCTAGTATCAAACCATAGGGATTTCTATTGGCTGACACCGTGGACGTCATCCAGTCACAGCGCTCTATTTTGTTAGAGAGTATTAAGGCGGCTTAACAGGATAACGACAGTCCTGCGACGGTGAACAACAAGGAAGGTGGCTATGGTGAACGAAGAGCGGTTGTTTGAATCGGCGTTGGCGTCAACTTTGGAGGAGTTGGACTTGTGCTTTTCTTTGAAAGTTGAGCAACACAATGCATTTAAGTCATTCCTTTCGAAGAAGGATGTATTTGCCGTTTTGCCGACCAGATACGGATATGGTCGTAGCGCTGGCCTATTGCATGCCTAGGCAGTTTGAAAGACAATTCTCTGCCCGCCCCTTGGATTAAGCGAGGTGAATGGTTCGATTCCAGACTATACATTTCAATGGTATAGGATGGCCCGCCAGGCTAAGTCTCTGAGGCTATGCCCTCTGCTTCTTAGCAGACTTTTAAACATAGCCTGTGTTATGTAACTGGAGTTGATTTATGTTTTATGTAATGGGATAAATATTATTTATGTATGGATTTCTATGCAACGTCACAAAAACATGCGTGCGCAACAATGCTCTCCATGAAAAGAATAAAATGAGTTTTTGTGCTGAAAACTGCACCAATTCGAAATCACGATGGTTAGATTGTTCAATATCGGAATGCATGTCTTCGCCAAAAATGACAAAATACGATGTTATATTAATAATGCAAATGAACGGCAAACTCTGAAATATAGTCTGAGATGAGATGTTATTATCATTGAGACAACAGGGGTATACAAAAAAATCTGTTCTCTTTCAAGCATTCATTCGGTATCTCACTATGGGACACGCCCCCTCGCGAGTTCCCCAGAAGCCATTATTTCATTACACCAGCCACCATTGGCTGGACGACTGACGTATGCGACGTGGAGGAGGTACTTCCTCCTCCTTTATATTCTATGGCGCAACGTCATTGCTTCAGTCTAAAACCTCTTCTCGCCCCCAGAGGCTTGCTCTCTCGTATACAGGTGCTGTGGCTTGGTGGCTTAACTGTTCATTGAGCGAGGTAACGACTCGGTCCCCGAACGCTACCTTAACGCCGCTTCATTATCGAAGAGCACTGGTTTGGACTTGGCTAGTCTGTCTCCAAACAGTAGCCTCTCCCTTGCTAGCCTGTTGCCAAACAGTAGCACGCTAGCCTGTCTCCAAACAGTAGCCCTCTAGCCTGTCTCCAAACAGTAGCACGCTAGCCTGTCTCCAAACAGTAGCCTCCAAACCCCAAAGCTAGTCTGTCTCCATACAGTAGCTCCAAAGCTAGTCTGTCACCAAACAGTAGCAACCGCTAGTCTGTCCTCAAACAGTAGCGAAACATGTCGACGCCAGTGCCCCCCCTCCCCGCGAGGAAGTGCGAAGCCCCAACTAGGATGTGTTTGTGTGGGAACAAGATTTCGGCCGCTGACACCCACCAGGTGTGTGCCGCATGTCTGGGGCTGCAACACGCCCAGACCGTGTTAACATCCCCGGAAGTGTGTGAACACTGCGCCCGACTTTCCCTCCGGTCTCGCCGACGTAGGCTAGCACGCCTAGCTAGTCTCACCGACGACGACCCCATGCTAGGAGCGGATGACCTCCCTCCCCTTGAGTCAGCAACCCTTTCCCAGGAGCCGGCCGGTGCTGGAGAACTGGGCGCTAGCTGGGGCGACCAGCTTGACGCTCTATCGCCTATATCCGACACCGAAGACAGCCCAATGGGGATGCTAGGTGCGACTGGCGAACCTGAACTCATCTCAGAGGATGACTCCGTCGACCTACTATCCCTGGGGGATGAGGATGGCGACGACTTATTCCTCCCAGCCACTCAGGCTGCTCGCCCGAGCGGCGTGAGTAGTGATAGCACCACCACTGGGGCTGATGAAGCCGCAAGCGGGGGCCTTCACGACGTCTGCAAGAGAGCAGCTGCAAAGCTCGGCGTTCCCTGGCCGGAGGCCCAGAAGGAGACCGTGTCTTCTCGTTACGAGGGAAAGAGGCTCCCGAATGCTAAAAGCTCCACCAGACAACTGCTGCCCGTCTTCCCCGAGTGCCTCGAGGAAGCCACACGCTCATGGAGCAGCCCATTCTCAGCGAAAATCCCTGCTCAAGGGCTCACGGCGCTGGAATGGCCAGACATGGAAAGCAGTGGATTCTCCCATCTGCCCCCTGTCGAACCGCTCCTGGCCGCCCATCTCCACCCCACCCAGAAGTCTGCGATGACCCCCTCGGGACCCGCATTCCCCTCCAAAGCCGACAATTTCCAGTCCGCCGTGACTGTAAATAGCTACAAAGCAGTGGCGTCGGCGGTGAGAGCTCTCAACGCCTCATCTCTGCTCATGGCCTACCAAGCCGAGCTGGAGGAAGACTTCTCGTCCGCCCCCAACCAGCCAGCTGTGTGGGACGAAATGTGTGTGGTCACAGACCTCTGCTTACGGCTACACAGGTGTGCGGTGCAAACGGCGGGACGGGCTATGGCCCTCATGGTCTCCCAAGAGAGAGAGAGCTGGCTCAACCTCTCCAGCCTCTCCCACAAGGAGAAGACCCAGCTGCTAGATGTGCCCGTGGACCCCAAAGGCCTCTTTGGACCAGCCGTGGCCACTATGCAAAAGCGGTGTGAGGAAAACATACGGGACGGTGAAGCGCTGCAGCTGTGCCTCCCCAGAAAGGCACAAGCCCCCGCTTCCAAATGTCAGCTCCCGACCCAGACTGCCACTCAGGGCCTTGGTAAGACCCCCGAGCTCAAAGGTGCCTGGGTTAAAAAGCCCTTTAACCCTAACGCGACACAGGGAGGTCAGCAAAACCCCCCACCCGCGCAGGGAGCGAGGAAGAAGAAGCGCGCCTAGTACGCGGCTTGCAGGCGAGGGGGGGGGGGGCGAGTCCAGCCAGACGCTCCCCCCTCCTCGACTCACCGGCCCCGTTCCTGGGCCTGTTCAAAGAGGCATGTTCACTGCCCCCCAAGAGGCGTGCAGAGGCCACAGAGGCGCTCGCAGTTCACAGCCCACTGAAGCGGAGAAGAGACCTAAAGGTCCAGTTCGAGCCCCAACAGAGTCTCACAAGCACACACCAGTGCCCCCCTTCAAAAATAAATGTTTCGGTGCGCAGCCAGGCCGAGGGCCGAGGGCGTATCCGTCAAAAGAATGCAAAAAATTGTCAAATGAACAAAAAAAAAAAAAAAAAAGCTCTTACAAAAAGTCACAAGCCATGTTCAGTGGCAATGGCGTGCAATCACTCCCTAATAACGCCACCAGGCGGAGCCAAAGCTCCACCGGGGGCGATGGGCAACATAAGCACGCTAGCGTTGCAGCCCACGCCAGCTCGGTCGCGCCAGTTAGCGCCACTAGATGGCGTCATTTTGCCACTGACCGAGCGCATCCAGTACTGGCGGATGTACGTGAAGTCAGACAGGATAATAAAGATTATAGCGAAAGGCTACCGCCTACAGTTCGCTACACCCCCACCCCCGTTCAATGGGATTGTACAATCCCACGCTACAGGGGAACCTGCCCGTGTTCTACGGGGGGGAAATAATTTCCCTGTTAAACAAACAAGCGATCAGAGTAGTCCCCATCGAGCAAAGGCGTCACGGTTTTTACTCGGGGTATTTTCTGGTCCCAAAGAAAGGGGGGGGGCTTGCGCCCGATATTGGACCTGCGTGCACTGAACAGATACCTAAGAATGTACAGGTTCAGGATGCTAACCAACGACGCATTAATGCGCTTCGTGCGCCCGGGCGATTGGTTCACCTCAGGGGATCTGACCGATGCGTTCCTACACGTCACGTTGGCACACAGACTGATCTTATGGAGCAGCACACAGCTCCTGTCGTTGAAAGCCACACACGTCCCCGGTGTATTGAATTTGGGTGCAGATTTATTATCCAGGGGCAACCCCCGCTACGGAGACTGGAAACTCCACAGCGATGTGGTGGCTCAAATCTGGTTGCGAACGGGTCGAGCGAAAGTGGACTTATTCGCCTCAGAGGAGAATGCGCAATGTCCGATGTTTTTCTCCCTGCGCGATCAGAAACCCCCGTTAGGGATGGATGCTTTGGCCCACCAGTGGCCACACGTCCTGCTCTATGCCTTCCCTCCGTTGGAACGGATCACTCCAACGCTCGCCAGGGTGCGGGAACAGAGCCTCTCACTCATTCTCGTAGCCCCGCTCTGGCCAGGGAAACCCTGGCTAGCAGAAATAGTCCCGTTACTCCACTCCCCACCGTGGCCGCTGCCCCCCCGCAGGGACCTGCTGTCCCAAGCGAACGGGGAAATATTTCACCCTCATCCAAAGCGCCTGGCCCTCTGGGTTTGGCCCGTGAAAGGCTGAATCTGACAGCTGCAGGACTGCCCTGCAATGTCATAGCGACCATTCAGAGCGCTAGGGCGTCATCAACTAGGACGTTGTATGATAGCAAATGGCGTGTATTTAATGACTGCTGCATTAAAACAGGGACGATAGCCTTCCAGTGCTCTGTGGACATTATCCTTACGTTTCTGCAAGACTTACTGGATAAAAACAAGTCCTTCTCCACTGTAAAAGTTTACCTGGCTGCCATCTCGGCCTGCCATGTAGGTTTTGGGGACAAAACAGCGGGCCAGCACCCTCTCATACGTCAATTTATGAAAGGGGCTCAACGCCTCCGAAGGTTTTCAACCCGTCACTGTCGTGTCGGCCGATTGAACTATTTGCGTTTAACCCACCGCCTTTCGCCTCCCCGGAGCAGGAGCGGCTGAATGCGCTCTGTCCGGTCAGGGCGTTGCGTGCGTACGTGGACAAACCAGCGGAGTTAAGGAAAACGGAACAGCTGTTTGTGTCTTGTGCAAAGTCACATCTGGGTAGACCGCTCACTAAGCAGCGTCTATCACAATGGATTGTGGCGGCTATTGCCCTGGCATATACGACTAAGGGGTTACAACCCCCAGTCGGTTTACGAGCCCATTCCACTCGAGGAATATCGACATCATGGGCTTTATTTCAGGGCTTCCCCATAGAGGATGTATGCTTGGCAGCGTGTTGGGCAAACCCGACAACGTTTGTCAGGTTTTACAGACTTGATGTCACTGCCCCGACTTTGGCGCATTCAGTGTTAGGCACTGGGACGCCGGGGGCGCATTGATGTTGTTGGGGATCGCAAGCTTGTCTGGCAATCCGGGAGTCACGATATCCCATAGTGAGATACCGAATGAATGCTTGAAAGAGAACTTAAGGTTACTCACGTAACCCCGGTTCTCTGATAGCATGAGTGGGGTATCTCACCAGACCACCCTCCTTGTCGGTGGCGAGAAGAGGTTGGTTAGCTAGACTGAAGCAATGACGTTGCGCCGTAGAATATAAAGGAGGAGGAAGTACCTCCTCCACGTCGCATACGTCAGTCGTCCAGCCAATGGTGGCTGGCGTAATGAAATAATGGCTTCTGGGGAACTCGCGAGGGGGCGTGTCCCATAGTGAGATACCTCACTCATGCTATCAGAGAACCGGGGTTACGTGAGTTTTCAGTGTAGGCGGGCTTTAATTGATCTCTTTTCTCCTTAATTAATCAGTTCAGTGTATGAATAAGAGCGTCATAGCAGAGTCAGTGCCTCAAAAAAAACGAAAATGTAGGCTACCCTTGTCTCATAAGAGTAAAAAATAATGATAGGCCTAGTCTTGCACGCTGCCCTGTTTGTAACAGTGACTTTAGCATTGCCCATGCCAGGTGAAATGATTGCAAAAGACATGTTGAGGTGAGTTTAAGTGCCAATTAATGTGCATATTATTCAGGCCTATAGCCTAGATGGCTAGTTGCCAAGGCTACACCAAACTACCAAAATCTAAATATTTTCTATCTATAGGCCTTCCTTATTTGGTGTAGGCCGACTGACTAGGCTAAAGTTTTTTTTTTTTCTTCGGAGGGGGGGGGGGGGGGGGGGGGTCGTGATACCTCCCTGAAATGACTTTTTGCAGGTTGGGATGTCTGCTAAACCTAACACGTAGACTAGTTAACAAGGAGTATTTTTCTTGAAAGACACTCGTTTGAACGGCCATCACTAACGTTATCGTAAAGTCTGTCGGTCTCCATGGACTGAACTGATACATTGATGAACTCTTGTCACAGCAAAGTGTGTGTGTGTGTGCATGTGTGTGCGTGCGTGCATGGATGGGATGGATGAGTGACCTGACCTGATGGGCTCAACCGATTGTGTTTTGTGGTTCGACTGCACTGCACTGGCCTACAGTATATCATATGTGACGTGTTAAATATACATCTTCACTCCGGGATTTCATGACGTATCTGGTGTGTACAGGGCTTTTAATTATAAAATGCCCCCCCCCCCCCTTTCTCTCTTTCTCTCTCAGACTCAGCAAGTGTGGTGTGTCAGATGAAGGTTATGTTTATCTGGCTCTGGCCCTGATGATAAACCCCTCCTGTGTGAAAGAGCTGTATGTGAACAACAATCATTCTGGAGGATCAGCACAGAAGCTGTTATCTGCTACACTGGAGGATCGATCCTCACCGCAAAGTTGAAACACTTCAGTATGTAATCTAGAGAACCAGAAACATCAAGTTGTAGTCTGGATTTATTTGTTTATTTAAATTGTATGTGTTTGTTTATTTATTTATATACATACATACATACTTACAAGGGTAAGAATTTCACGGCGGCCACGACAGCCATGGCCATCGATGCCCCTTGCGTTTGCCGTGATGCCCCTTTGAAAATCAGAGGTTTACAGGCCACAGTGGCCTTGGTGCCCCCTTCTTTCAATATTTTGCTTTGCGTCAGACTAATAGCTATTTTTATTTAGCCTATAGCCTGTCAAAATAATCTTAGCATTCACAGCGCAAATTAATTTTGTCTTTTACGCAGTGGAGTGAAAGAAAGTGCGTCCAAAATCACCCATTCTTCTTAGTTGAACTGCTCCCGAAGTAGCCTACTCATCACACAGACATCAGAAGTATCACATCACATGAAAGAGCTTTTTTTCAGCTTTTAAACGATGTTAGCTGCTAATTGCTGTGGTGAACGGTTTGCGAGGAAAGTAAATATTATAAGGGTAAGGCTATTTGCACCCCTGGTACAATTAGCAGTGTATGCTCTTCGTACCCTGGTGCAATTAGAAGTGAATTATATTCATACCCCGGTGCACACAGCAATGTGTCCTATTAGTACCTCGTCTGGTACAAATATCAATGTATGCTATTCGTACCCCGGTGCACACAGCAATGTGTTGTTCTATTAATACCCCGTCTGGTACAAATACCAGTGTATGCTATGTGTACCAGTGTATTTATTCTGGCATATTGATCACACAATGTAATAACTAGATGTACCGCAGAGCGGTACAAAATATGACCGCCGCCCAGTCCAGGACATTTTTTCCACAAAAATAAGTCATGCTTGTCAAATTGTGTTCATTTCCTAATTTGTTCCTTTTTTGTGTGTTTGTAATTGAGTGTGTGCAGAGTGTGTGGTTGTTTTTGTGTATATGTGTTTTGTGTGTGTTTTTGTGTGTGTGTGTGTGTGTGTGTGTGTGTGTGTGTGTGTGTGTGTGTGTGTGTGTGTGTGTGTGTGTGAGGGTGTGTGTGTGTGTGTGTATGTATGTGTGTTTATGTGTTTGTGTGCGTGTTGTGTGTGTCCATGTACTGTTGTACTGTGTGTGTGTGTGCGCATGTGTAGTGTGGGTGTGTGTGTGTTTATGTGTCTTTGTGTATGTGTGTTTTTATATGTGTGTGTGTGTGTGTGTGTGTGTGTGTGTGTGTGTGCATGTGTGTGTGTCTTTATGTATGTGTAGATAAATAAAGCAAATCAGGGAACCACCTACTCTTTGCGATAAGTGCCATGCGATCTTTAACAATCATGGTGAGTCAGGACCTCAATTTAACATTCATGCAAAGGAAAACGTCTCCTGCAGTACAGTGTCCCTGTCACTGCAATAGGACATTGGGATTGGTATTTGTTTGGTGGCTTTTGGCCACAGGGAAGAGTGCCACCTACTGGCCAGCCACCAACACCACTTCCAGCAGGAGCCTACTCTCCCAAGGAGGTTTCTTATCCAAGTACTTACTAAGCCTGCTTAGCTTCAGTAATTCAGCAAAGTCAGTGTATCTGCTGGTCTGGCTGCTGGCTAAAAACAAAAGGTGAAAGGCATATATGATTCTAACCGTCTACTGAATTGCATTATGCACACTCAATTCTCACTGGTATCTGCTAGACAACAAGTACCAAAACATGATTAGTTCATAGATTTCACATGTAAAATACATTTTATACAACCCCACCCCCATCTTGCCTGTTCATAATTCTGAGAAATTCTTGAATTGTGTGCATGTACGTGTTTGTGTGTGTGTGTGTGTATGTGTGTGTGTGAGTGTGTGTGTGTGTGCGTGCATGTGCTTGTGGGTGTGCCTGTGTGTCTGCATGTGCATGCTTGCATACATATGTCTACTGTGTGTGTATGTGTTATACGTATGTTTACTGTGAATTTATGTGATCACTTGATTGTGTTGATTTATCGGGGCACATTGTATCCCTTACATTTATCCATCTCTGCAATATTTTATCTTTATTTGTGTTGTTATGCAGACTTGCTGAATGCAAACTCTCAGAGAAGTCCTGTGGAATTGTGGCTGCTGTTCTACAGTCACCAAACTCCCTGACAGAGCTGGACCTAAGTCACAATGACCTGGGGGATTCTGGAGTTCAGCTTCTCTCTAAGGGACTGTCTAGTCCTAACTGCAAACTGCAGACATTAAGGTTGGTGTTAGAAATGTCTTTGTAAAGGATTATTATTAGGACTAGTGTGGCACATTATGGTTTGGTTGGTGTTTTATATGTGTCTTAAGGCCTGTCCACACCAAGTCCAATATTTCGGATGAAATTCACACAAAATTAAGCAGGTTAATAAACACAGTTATTCTAATTAGTCTGTACTCAATGAGGACGAAATGAAAATGAAAAAAAAAATGCAATAATAAAAAAAAACATTCGAAACTGTCTCGTTTGATGTGAAATTTCGTATGCAATAGAGTTCCTGACCAATTAAATAATGGCTTTTTATAGGGTTCCGATGTCAGCAATGTCATAAGTAGAATGACAAGCAGAAAAGGCTGACACAATGTATGATATTGTATTGTATGATATTGTATAAGATATGTCTCATTAGGCCTATATGCCAAAGTCACAAAGAATTTACGTTACATCAGACTTAGGTGTTCAAGAGTGAGAACTCCACCACAGACAGCTTTCCCCACCACCTAACCATCATTTCACACAAGGACGTCGTTAGACCTATTTTGGGGGGGCTGAAGCCACCGTAAGATGATCAAAAGCCCCCTAAAAATATATAGTAATAATATATGCGTCCGAATTCACATCCATTATTCTCTGCTGAATAGCTCACAGAGTACTTATATAAGTTTACTTACTTATAAAAGAGCGGAACCGGAGCTTTCCAGTGATATTAGATATGATATTAGATATGATATTAAAAAAATGGTTCACGTGAAAATTAACGTTGGGCATACTTGACATTTCATCATATTTGCATTCACAGCACACAGCGCTTCGTCCATCTCCACCCATTACTGTCGGTGGTATACAGTATCTCACAAACTCAACGCATGGTAAATCATATAGGCTATCAGAATAAACAGCAGACCTTACCGAACACGATGATATGAAGCATTCTTTTGTACAGTAGCCGTTCCCGAGTTTTGAAATTGCAGCAAATTTCTACATGGTATCCAACTTTGGGCTGAAATTCTAATGTAGCCTAATAGCAGCCCAAAATAATGAACCTGCTTTCCATATCAAAGAATCAAAAGTTGATCATGGCATGCACAGATCAACTGTGCTTTTGAATAGATATTTCTACCAGCATGCTCTAGGTCAGTGGTTCTTAACTGGTCTGGCTTTGGGACCCACAATTTCCCATGTTCATGAAGTCACGACCCATATATATTTTATAGCGTTCAAGACAACAGATTTGGTGAGCTACATGCTAAGAAAGGCGAAGTGCCTGTATGCTTATTTGTTTGGAACATGCTGTTTGGCATTACATTTGTGAAGTCTCCAAGTTCCTAATGTCACCTTAAAGTACTTGACAGGTCTGTCTTTAACAGGTGTACTTTATTATGAGGCATTTTCACTGATGTTCCAGCACACTGTGGATTCTGCACCATTTCGTCTCAATTTAAGTCTATTTGAAATGGGCGATTTCTTCTCTTTTTTTTTAAGCTCCGCGACCCACCCAAAATGGTTCCTCGACCCACTTTTGGGTCCCGACCCACCAGTTAAGAACCACTGCTCTAGGTGACATGAATGCAACAATCATGAGACACAAAGTATTTTCACTTGACATAAAGGCTGACATAATATGCATGCATGATCATCATATTTTCCCAGATATGGGTAGCCTATTGTCTTGAAAACGATATAGCCTAGCATAATAGAGGGCCCTTACAATGATCAAAGACCTTAGTAGTAAAATTACACTGAAAATACTAAGGAAGGACTTAGTATACTGAAAGGACTAATTTGATATTTTACAGTGGGTACCAGGCCCGGAATGGAGAATTTGATATTTTACAGTGGGTACCAGGCCCGGAATGGAGAATCGGGAGAATTTCCGGTGGGCCGCTTCACTTTTGGGCCGGTCAAAGGAAAAATATTGACATTTGCCACGTTAATCTATCTTCTCTTAAAGTTTGCTACACACGTTCACATTCTATGCCTAACACAGCAGCCTCTGCATGCTCTCCCCTACCAAGAGTTAATTGGTTGGGTCCATATAGCCTGTCTTTTCTAAAAAGTTTAGATACCAGCCGGGTCGGCCCTACCGTAGTGATAAGCGTCAGGGAGGATGGATGGTAGAAAGAGGCCTTGAGGGACTGAAAAGGCCAGGTAAAAAAGACGAAAAGTATTGGAGGAAAATGCTGCCAAATGTGCCAAGCTTCCAGATTTTGAAGAAGACAGACATAAGTGGCAACTGGTAAAGAGAGATAGCCATGATTATAGCGGCGTAATTATTGGGATAATGGGCTATGTACGTTGTAGTGTTGTCAACCTATTCGCAAGCAACATATTAAATTAATTTAAATATTAGCCTTTTTGTATCATCCAATATGGCGATTCTAGGCTTTGCAAATAGTATGCAAATATTGATTACAAAACTCAAGCTTGATCTGTATGCAGTAGTCTAGGCCTAAAAACAAAAACCTCTGAGCAGCAGATCAGCCAGTCCCCCGCTGAAAATGATCAGCCCGAAATTAGCTATGACTACAGGGACAAGTAGGAAGGATAATAGTGTTAACCATATGAATTAAAGTTATTTTATGTAAGAAAGAACTGTATATAACAGCAGTAGCTACATGATCAACCTATATGCCTTGTTTGCTCAGAAGTGGGTGTAGTAAAGGAGCAAATCACCAAACAACAACATGGTAGCTGACCCATGCAAAAAAAACAAACATAGTTCAATATGCCTCTTAGTGGAATTGTGGGATACATTTCAAATGCTTTATTTCTTCATTCCTGTTTTTGTTATCAACCTTATCAACCTATCCTTGTGGAATAGTGGAATATTGGTAGCCTACTAATAAAAACTACAAGATAGTAAGAGCTGAAATGTTGCTTTATTTATCTAATTTCCACCACCACTAAAAAAGTGGGCCGGTCTTGGGCGTGAAACTCCCGGGCTGAAAAGTGGCCCCACTCCGGCCCTGGTGGGTACTATTAATTGAAATCCCTAATCCCTAACTTCACAACAGTTCATGAAATGTGAGGTGATGACAGCAACCCCCCTGCCACTGGCAAGATAGGCGTACAATATCAGTCCCCGCACACTGTTGTTATAATTAGCAATATAATCAGCATGGTGACATGGTGTCCCTGTTAATATAAATTCATTGAAGCCCTTTTAAGGTGTGGTGATTTTTTTCGGCGGGCTCTATAGAATGGAATCTCACTGCAACAATGAACAGAGAACTTCTCGATGCACATGATGTGCATGAAAAGAAAAATTATGTTCATTCACAGAAATGGAATGTGCATCATGTTAGTTTAGAATAGGCTATTTAGGCATTTGAACCCAGGATGCAGTGCAGCCTGCCATAGTTTTATAGGCTATACTGACAAGTGCTGCAGATCAGTCTCTGAGGCTATGTCCTCTGCTTCTTAGCAGACTTTTAACATATCATAGCCTGTGCATGTGTTATGTAACTGGAGTTGATTTATGTTTTATGTAATGGGATAAATATTATTTATGTATGGATTTCTATGCAACGTCACAAAAACATGCGTGCGCAGCTCTCCATGAAAAGAATAAAATCAGTTTTTGTGCTGAAAACTGCACCAATTCGAAATCACGATGGTTAGATTGTTCAATATGTTCAATATCCCTAACGGAATGCATGTCTTCGCCAAAAATGACAAAATACGATGTTATATTAATAATGCAAATGAACGGCAAACTCTGAAATATAGTCTGAAATGAGATGTTATTATCATTGAGACAACAGGGATATACAAAAAAATCTGATTGTAGCTTACAGCAGCCGACTATTAAGTTTATGTTGTGGACGGCCACCAGCGTCTTCTGCCCCACGGCTGCGCACGCATCTAGTTTTGTTGGTAAACCGTAAACCCGTGGGGTTTGGGTGACGTCGCACTCGCAGTCGCTGCCTAGCAACCGGGACAGTTGGAAAAAAGAGAAGACATGAAGCTACACGGTTTTGACAGTGGGATGAAAAAGTTACTTAAAAGGCTACAAGCTGTCATAACAGTTCAGTCTACTGTAGTAAAGTTAGGTCGTACAGTCACTGAGGTCGATAGTCACATATTATTTTCAGTATGAGTCTGTTGAGTCGACATTGCGGAGGTTAGCAGTAGTAGCTGGATGTGGCAGTTGTTTGAGGGAAGACGTTACCGTTAGTCATTTGACTGAAGCGGTAAGTGCTAGTGCTAACTAGATCAGCAACAGAGTATTAACACATTCCGGTACAAACGTCTTGGGAGCTGTTTACTGTCGATCGAGAAGGACAGAGAAGAGGGAGTGTCTGCCATACGTTAGTGAGACTAAGTTAACGTTAACGTTACAACTTGGTGGACGTTGGAAAAGCCTCGAGTGGAAACCGTTAGCCTGGAAGCTCATCGCACGCGCAGCCAACCTTCCCAACTCAACAGCGATTCTCAGGGTAACGGTCGCCTCGTGTCTTCCCTGCCCACCAGTGACCAGTCTCCGCTGCTGGTCCTGCTAAGAGGTGTGTTGTGTTTGTGTGTCGCCTGAAATGTACTGTAGCCTACGGTTTGTTTTACACATTCTTTTAGCGACCTAGTGGAACAGTCAACGTACACTAAACCTAACATGTAGACTAGTTAACAAGGAGTATTTTTCTTGAAAGACACTCGTTTGAACGGCCATCACGATCGGAAAGTCTGTCGGTCTCCATGGACTGAACTAGAATCTAGAAACTAGATTAGAACTACTAATACATTGATGGACTTTTGTCACAGCAAAGGGTGTGTGTGTGGATGGGATGGATGAGTGAACTAACCTAATGGGCTCAACCGATTGTGTCTTGAAATCTTCACTCCGGGGTTTCATGACGTATCTGGTGTGTACAGGCTTTTAATTATAAAATAATCCCCCCCCCCCCCTCTCTCTCGTTCTCTCTCTCTCAGACTCAGCAAGTGTGGTGTATCAGATGAAGGTTATGTCTGTCTGGCTCTGGCTCTGATGATAAACCCCTCCTGTGTGAAAGAGCTGTACGTGAACAACAATCATTCTGGAGGATCAGCACAGAAGCTGTTATCTGCTACACTGGAGGATCCTCACCGCAAAGTTGAAACACTTCAGTATGTAATCTAGAGAACCAGAAACATCAAGATGTAGTCTGGATTTATTTATTTATTTATGTGTTTATTTATTTATACATACTTACATTTACATAAGTCAGGATACATGGAATTGCATCCCTACTGTGTAATCTCCACACAGAACAGAACATCTGATTTACAGACTTTAGCAAAAAACTTTATTCAAAAAACTTTTGAATAACAAAATACATTTCCTACTGTAGTGTCTCCATACAGAACAACAGTACATTTGATTGGCAGATACCATAATCAAGGAAAAGCGGGAAACCCAGGAGTAAATGTGCTTCTAATGTAATTCTAGTGTTGAATAACAAGTAGGCTACAGTATGTGTCCTGTTACTGTTACTGCAGAAGGACTCTAGTCCTCACTACAGGCAACAAATGAATCATGAATCAATCAATAATCAGCAAATCTACATGCAGCATCAACTGTTTACACTGGTACCATTTTCTGTGCATTTCACTAAATTTAGTCGATTTGATTCAAAGTAACCTTGCATAGTGATATGTTGAGTTCTGTCATAATTTTGTCAAATGTTGTTGCAGATTTGCTGACTGTAAACTCACAGATAAGTCCTGTGAGATTGTTGCTTCAGTTCTACAATCACCAAACTCCCTGCTACAGCTGGACTTGAGTGACAATGATCTGGGGGATTCTGGAGTTCAGCTTCTCTCAAAAGGATTGTCCAGTTTTAACTGCAAAATACACACATTAAGGTGGGTATACATTTTATTATCATCTTAGATTTCCTGATTAGGGAGAAAAAACATGACAATATAACATCAATTGGTCAGCACTAAAAAGTAGCATTGAACATGCTGAACCTTATTGCTTATGCTTAGAGTTTCAAAATCTGTTTCTGGATTGGTCTAGTCCGTGACACCTTATGTTACAATAACGTAATACTACGTAACACGAGTCAGAGTGACATCGGTAGCAGATATCACCATGGCTGTTATTTGCAATCAGGCACGAGGCCAGAGGCCAAGTACAGTGTGTTTTACATGGTGCCTGAACATGTATTTAGAGCATTGGAGCAGTTCTGTAGTGTATTGATATTTTCTATAATTTGTATTACTATAAATAATAATGCCTATTCTTAAAGTCCACTGCCCAACAATGTCATTTAGGTACTGAAAAGGTATAGTGCTGATAGGAAGTTTTTTCAGTAAAATTTTGACAACTGTAAAAACAAATGTGTCTAAGGAGGAGTGTGTACTAATTCAATAAATATCTCCTCCACACTTCACATCACAGTCATCATATTAAATTTACTAGTCTCTCTCTCTCTCTCTCTCTCTCTCTCTCTCTCTCTCTCTCTCTCTCTCAGGCTCTCTGATTGTCTCATCTCAGAGAAGGGTTGTGGTTTTCTTGCTTCAGCTCTGTCTTCAAACCCCTCCCATTTAAAACTGCTTGATCTCAGCTACAATTATCCTGGAGAATCAGGACTGAAGCTGTTATCTGCTAGACTGGAGGATCCTGTCTGTAAACTGGAGATACTGAAGTATGTTCAGAAAGAACCCCCCATTGTTACACATTTAAACATTCAGCACATTTTCATGCCAGGAATAAACCGTTTTGAATCAGTCTATTGCCCAAATTCCGTTTATGTCAATATTCTGTTTAACCTGTTTACAAGCAAGTAGAATGTCACATTTGGAGCATATTGCTGTTTACATAGCAATCGACATTATTCCAAATAAGTCAGTGACGCATCCTAATAGGCTCCCAACATCCTGACGTAAATCTCCACTGGTGGAATTCCCTCTTTTGGCTGCATAATACAACGGCTTCAGGGTCTTCCACCTGTATATCACTTGTTCAAGCGTACGTTGATAGCCATCCTCATCAAGTTTTTAACAAAACTTTTTAAAAACGTCGCTGACATGTGCATGATTGCAAGACATACGTTTGTCTACTCGTCTTTCCAAAAGTGTGTGCGTTGTTTTGCCATGATTAGGAAAGTGCCTGAGAGACAATTGGTTCATGTAATCCTAATTCTGTGTGAATTGAGCATGCGCAGGCCTACAACACTCTTCCTTCTGGGAGCATATTCCGTTTAAAGTGTTTTCATGACCCAATATTCCGTTTAAAACAGGCATATGCTTTGGTTTATTAATAAACTGAATATGGCCTTTTTCGGTTTATTTCAA